>NW_028154492.1:0-67282 GCF_965231275.1 Zosterops lateralis
TGCTGCAAGCAAAGTTACACAAGTCCCCCTGAGTGTTGCTTTTCTCGAGAAAAGAGCGCTTTACAGCACTTTCTGGCTGCTAGAGACATGCAGAAAGAGCAAGTGTGGCAGAATGTGTTCCAAAGCAGCTGGAGCTACCACGGGCTCCGGACAGGCTTATTTTCACTTGGAGAACACAGAAAACACACCAAGGTGCTGCTGCAAGCAAAGTTACACAAGTCCCCCTGAGTGTTGCTTTTCTCGGGCAAAAGAGCGCTTTACAGCGCTTTCTGGCTGCTAGAGACATGCAGAAAGAGCAAGTGTGGCAGAATGTGTTCCAAAGCAGCTGGAGCTACCACGGGCTCCGGACAGGCTTATTTTCACTTGGAGAACACAGAAAACACACCAAGGTGCTGCTGCAAGCAAAGTTACACAAGTCCCCCTGAGTGTTGCTTTTTCTCGAGAAAAGAGCGCTTTACAGCGCTTTCTGGCTGCTAGAGACATGCAGAAAGAGCAAGTGTGGCAGAATGTGTTCCAAAGCAGCTGGAGCTACCACGGGCTCCGGACAGGCTTATTTTCACTTGGAGAACACAGAAAACACACCAAGGTGCTGCTGCAAGCAAAGTTACACAAGTCCCCCTGAGTGTTTGCTTTTCTCGAGAAAAGAGCGCTTTACAGCGCTTTCTGGCTGCTAGAGACATGCAGAAAGAGCAAGTGTGGCAGAATGTGTTCCAAAGCAGCTGGAGCTACCACGGGCTCCGGACAGGCTTATTTTCACTTGGAGAACACAGAAAACACACCAAGGTGCTGCTGCAAGCAAAGTTACAGAAGTCCCCCTGAGTGTTGCTTTTCTCGAGAAAAGAGCGCTTTACAGCGCTTTCTGACTGCTAGAGACATGCAGAAAGAGCAAGTGTGGCAGAATGTGTTCCAAAGCAGCTGGAGCTACCACGGGCTCTGGACAGGCTTATTTTCACTTGGAGAACACAGAAAACACACCAAGGTGCTGCTGCAAGCAAAGTTACAGAAGTCCCCCTGAGTGTTGCTTTTCTCGAGAAAAGAGCGCTTTACAGCGCTTTCTGGCTGCTAGAGACATGCAGAAAGAGCAAGTGTGGCAGAATGTGTTCCAAAGCAGCTGGAGCTACCACGGGCTCCTGACAGGCTTATTTTCCCTTGGAGAACACAGAATACACCCCAAGGTGCTGCTGCAAGCAAAGTTACAGAAGTCCCCCTGAGTGTTGCTTTTTTGAGGAAAAGAGCGCTTTACAGCGCTTTCTGGCTGCTAGAGACATGCAGAAAGAGCAAGTGTGGCAGAATGTGTTCCAAAGCAGCTGGAGCTACCACGGGCTCCGGACAGGCTTATTTTCACTTGGAGAACACAGAAAACACACCAAGGTGCTGCTGCAAGCAAAGTTACACAAGTCCCCCTGAGTGTTGCTTTTCTCGAGAAAAGAGCGCTTTACAGCGCTTTCTGGCTGCTAGAGACATGCAGAAAGAGCAAGTGTGGCAGAATGTGTTCCAAAGCAGCTGGAGCTACCACGGGCTCCGGACAGGCTTATTTTCACTTGGAGAACACAGAAAACACACCAAGGTGCTGCTGCAAGCAAAGTTACACAAGTCCCCCTGAGTGTTGCTTTTCTCGAGAAAAGAGCGCTTTACAGCGCTTTCTGGCTGCTAGAGACATGCAGAAAGAGCAAGTGTGGCAGAATGTGTTCCAAAGCAGCTGGAGCTACCACGGGCTCCGGACAGGCTTATTTTCACTTGGAGAACACAGAAAACACACCAAGGTGCTGCTGCAAGCAAAGTTACAGAAGTCCCCCTGAGTGTTGCTTTTCTCGGGCAAAAGAGCGCTTTACAGCGCTTTCTGGCTGCTAGAGACATGCAGAAAGAGCAAGTGTGGCAGAATGTGTTCCAAAGCAGCTGGAGCTACCACGGGCTCTGGACAGGCTTATTTTCACTTGGAGAACACAGAAAACACACCAAGGTGCTGCTGCAAGCAAAGTTACAGAAGTCCCCCTGAGTGTTGCTTTTTTGAGGAAAAGAGCGCTTTACAGCGCTTTCTGGCTGCTAGAGACATGCAGAAAGAGCAAGTGTGGCAGAATGTGTTCCAAAGCAGCTGGAGCTACCACGGGCTCCGGACAGGCTTATTTTCACTTGGAGAACACAGAAAACACACCAAGGTGCTGCTGCAAGCAAAGTTACACAAGTCCCCCTGAGTGTTGCTTTTCTCGAGAAAAGAGCGCTTTACAGCGCTTTCTGGCTGCTAGAGACATGCAGAAAGAGCAAGTGTGGCAGAATGTGTTCCAAAGCAGCTGGAGCTACCACGGGCTCCGGACAGGCTTATTTTCACTTGGAGAACACAGAAAACACACCAAGGTGCTGCTGCAAGCAAAGTTACAGAGGTTTCCCAGAGTGTTGCTTTTCTCGAGAAAAGAGCGCTTTACAGCGCTTTCTGGCTGCTAGAGACATGCAGAAAGAGCAAGTGTGGCAGAATGTGTTCCAAAGCAGCTGGAGCTACCACGGGCTCCGGACAGGCTTATTTTCACTTGGAGAACACAGAAAACACACCAAGGTGCTGCTGCAAGCAAAGTTACAGAAGTCCCCCTGAGTGTTGCTTTTCTCGAGAAAAGAGCGCTTTACAGCGCTTTCTGACTGCTAGAGACATGCAGAAAGAGCAAGTGTGGCAGAATGTGTTCCAAAGCAGCTGGAGCTACCACGGGCTCTGGACAGGCTTATTTTCACTTGGAGAACACAGAAAACACACCAAGGTGCTGCTGCAAGCAAAGTTACAGAAGTCCCCCTGAGTGTTGCTTTTTTGAGGAAAAGAGCGCTTTACAGCGCTTTCTGGCTGCTAGAGACATGCAGAAAGAGCAAGTGTGGCAGAATGTGTTCCAAAGCAGCTGGAGCTACCACGGGCTCCGGACAGGCTTATTTTCACTTGGAGAACACAGAAAACACACCAAGGTGCTGCTGCAAGCAAAGTTACACAAGTCCCCCTGAGTGTTGCTTTTCTCGAGAAAAGAGCGCTTTACAGCGCTTTCTGGCTGCTAGAGACATGCAGAAAGAGCAAGTGTGGCAGAATGTGTTCCAAAGCAGCTGGAGCTACCACGGGCTCCGGACAGGCTTATTTTCACTTGGAGAACACAGAAAACACACCAAGGTGCTGCTGCAAGCAAAGTTACAGAGGTTTCCCAGAGTGTTGCTTTTCTCGAGAAAAGAGCGCTTTACAGCGCTTCTGGCTGCTAGAGACATGCAGAAAGAGCAAGTGTGGCAGAATGTGTTCCAAAGCAGCTGGAGCTACCACGGGCTCCGGACAGGCTTATTTTCACTTGGAGAACACAGAAAACACACCAAGGTGCTGCTGCAAGCAAAGTTACACAAGTCCCCCTGAGTGTTGCTTTTCTCGGGCAAAAGAGCGCTTTACAGCGCTTTCTGGCTGCTAGAGACATGCAGAAAGAGCAAGTGTGGCAGAATGTGTTCCAAAGCAGCTGGAGCTACCACGGGCTCCGCACAGGCTTCTTTTCACTTGGAGAACACAGAAAACACACCAAGGTGCTGCTGCAAGCAAAGTTACACAAGTCCCCCTGAGTGTTGCTTTTCTCGAGAAAAGAGCGCTTTACGCGCTTTCTGGCTGCTAGAGACATGCAGAAAGAGCAAGTGTGGCAGAATGTGTTCCAAAGCAGCTGGAGCTACCACGGGCTCCGGACAGGCTTATTTTCACTTGGAGAACACAGAAAACACACCAAGGTGCTGCTGCAAGCAAAGTTACACAAGTCCCCCTGAGTGTTGCTTTTCTCGAGAAAAGAGCGCTTTACAGCGCTTTCTGGCTGCTAGAGACATGCAGAAAGAGCAAGTGTGGCAGAATGTGTTCCAAAGCAGCTGGAGCTACCACGGGCTCTGGACAGGCTTATTTTCACTTGGAGAACACAGAAAACACACCAAGGTGCTGCTGCAAGCAAAGTTACACAAGTCCCCCTGAGTGTTGCTTTTCTCGAGAAAAGAGCGCTTTACAGCGCTTTCTGGCTGCTAGAGACATGCAGAAAGAGCAAGTGTGGCAGAATGTGTTCCAAAGCAGCTGGAGCTACCACGGGCTCCGGACAGGCTTATTTTCACTTGGAGAACACAGAAAACACACCAAGGTGCTGCTGCAAGCAAAGTTACAGAAGTCCCCCTGAGTGTTGCTTTTCTCGAGAAAAGAGCGCTTTACAGCGCTTTCTGGCTGCTAGAGACATGCAGAAAGAGCAAGTGTGGCAGAATGTGTTCCAAAGCAGCTGGAGCTACCACGGGCTCCGGACAGGCTTATTTTCACTTGGAGAACACAGAAAACACACCAAGGTGCTGCTGCAAGCAAAGTTACACAAGTCCCCCTGAGTGTTGCTTTTCTCGAGAAAAGAGCGCTTTACAGCGCTTTCTGGCTGCTAGAGACATGCAGAAAGAGCAAGTGTGGCAGAATGTGTTCCAAAGCAGCTGGAGCTACCACGGGCTCCGGACAGGCTTATTTTCACTTGGAGAACACAGAAAACACACCAAGGTGCTGCTGCAAGCAAAGTTACAGAAGTCCCCCTGAGTGTTGCTTTTCTCGGGCAAAAGAGCGCTTTACAGCGCTTTCTGGCTGCTAGAGACATGCAGAAAGAGCAAGTGTGGCAGAATGTGTTCCAAAGCAGCTGGAGCTACCACGGGCTCTGGACAGGCTTATTTTCACTTGGAGAACACAGAAAACACACCAAGGTGCTGCTGCAAGCAAAGTTACAGAAGTCCCCCTGAGTGTTGCTTTTCTCGAGAAAAGAGCGCTTTACAGCGCTTTCTGGCTGCTAGAGACATGCAGAAAGAGCAAGTGTGGCAGAATGTGTTCCAAAGCAGCTGGAGCTACCACGGGCTCTGGACAGGCTTATTTTCACTTGGAGAACACAGAAAACACACCAAGGTGCTGCTGCAAGCAAAGTTACAGAGGTTTCCCAGAGTGTTGCTTTTCTCGAGAAAAGAGCGCTTTACAGCGCTTTCTGGCTGCTAGAGACATGCAGAAAGAGCAAGTGTGGCAGAATGTGTTCCAAAGCAGCTGGAGCTACCACGGGCTCCGGACAGGCTTATTTTCACTTGGAGAACACAGAAAACACACCAAGGTGCTGCTGCAAGCAAAGTTACACAAGTCCCCCTGAGTGTTGCTTTTCTCGAGAAAAGAGCGCTTTACAGCGCTTTCTGACTGCTAGAGACATGCAGAAACAGCAAGTGTGGCAGAATGTGTTCCAAAGCAGCTGGAGCTACCACGGGCTCCGGACAGGCTTATTTTCACTTGGAGAACACAGAAAACACACCAAGGTGCTGCTGCAAGCAAAGTTACAGAAGTCCCCCTGAGTGTTGCTTTTCTCGAGAAAAGAGCGCTTTACAGCGCTTTCTGGCTGCTAGAGACATGCAGAAAGAGCAAGTGTGGCAGAATGTGTTCCAAAGCAGCTGGAGCTACCACGGGCTCCGGACAGGCTTATTTTCACTTGGAGAACACAGAAAACACACCAAGGTGCTGCTGCAAGCAAAGTTACACAAGTCCCCCTGAGTGTTGCTTTTCTCGAGAAAAGAGCGCTTTACAGCGCTTTCTGGCTGCTAGAGACATGCAGAAAGAGCAAGTGTGGCAGAATGTGTTCCAAAGCAGCTGGAGCTACCACGGGCTCCGGACAGGCTTATTTTCACTTGGAGAACACAGAAAACACACCAAGGTGCTGCTGCAAGCAAAGTTACAGAAGTCCCCCTGAGTGTTGCTTTTCTCGGGCAAAAGAGCGCTTTACAGCGCTTTCTGGCTGCTAGAGACATGCAGAAAGAGCAAGTGTGGCAGAATGTGTTCCAAAGCAGCTGGAGCTACCACGGGCTCTGGACAGGCTTATTTTCACTTGGAGAACACAGAAAACACACCAAGGTGCTGCTGCAAGCAAAGTTACAGAAGTCCCCCTGAGTGTTGCTTTTTTGAGGAAAAGAGCGCTTTACAGCGCTTTCTGGCTGCTAGAGACATGCAGAAAGAGCAAGTGTGGCAGAATGTGTTCCAAAGCAGCTGGAGCTACCACGGGCTCCGGACAGGCTTATTTTCACTTGGAGAACACAGAAAACACACCAAGGTGCTGCTGCAAGCAAAGTTACAGAAGTCCCCCTGAGTGTTGCTTTTCTCGAGAAAAGAGCGCTTTACAGCGCTTTCTGGCTGCTAGAGACATGCAGAAAGAGCAAGTGTGGCAGAATGTGTTCCAAAGCAGCTGGAGCTACCACGGGCTCCGGACAGGCTTATTTTCACTTGGAGAACACAGAAAACACACCAAGGTGCTGCTGCAAGCAAAGTTACAGAGGTTTCCCAGAGTGTTGCTTTTCTCGAGAAAAGAGCGCTTTACAGCGCTTTCTGGCTGCTAGAGACATGCAGAAAGAGCAAGTGTGGCAGAATGTGTTCCAAAGCAGCTGGAGCTACCACGGGCTCCGGACAGGCTTATTTTCACTTGGAGAACACAGAAAACACACCAAGGTGCTGCTGCAAGCAAAGTTACAGAAGTCCCCCTGAGTGTTGCTTTTCTCGAGAAAAGAGCGCTTTACAGCGCTTTCTGACTGCTAGAGACATGCAGAAAGAGCAAGTGTGGCAGAATGTGTTCCAAAGCAGCTGGAGCTACCACGGGCTCTGGACAGGCTTATTTTCACTTGGAGAACACAGAAAACACACCAAGGTGCTGCTGCAAGCAAAGTTACAGAAGTCCCCCTGAGTGTTGCTTTTTTGAGGAAAAGAGCGCTTTACAGCGCTTTCTGGCTGCTAGAGACATGCAGAAAGAGCAAGTGTGGCAGAATGTGTTCCAAAGCAGCTGGAGCTACCACGGGCTCCGGACAGGCTTATTTTCACTTGGAGAACACAGAAAACACACCAAGGTGCTGCTGCAAGCAAAGTTACACAAGTCCCCCTGAGTGTTGCTTTTCTCGAGAAAAGAGCGCTTTACAGCGCTTTCTGGCTGCTAGAGACATGCAGAAAGAGCAAGTGTGGCAGAATGTGTTCCAAAGCAGCTGGAGCTACCACGGGCTCCGGACAGGCTTATTTTCACTTGGAGAACACAGAAAACACACCAAGGTGCTGCTGCAAGCAAAGTTACAGAGGTTTCCCAGAGTGTTGCTTTTCTCGAGAAAAGAGCGCTTTACAGCGCTTTCTGGCTGCTAGAGACATGCAGAAAGAGCAAGTGTGGCAGAATGTGTTCCAAAGCAGCTGGAGCTACCACGGGCTCCGGACAGGCTTATTTTCACTTGGAGAACACAGAAAACACACCAAGGTGCTGCTGCAAGCAAAGTTACACAAGTCCCCCTGAGTGTTGCTTTTCTCGGGCAAAAGAGCGCTTTACAGCGCTTTCTGGCTGCTAGAGACATGCAGAAAGAGCAAGTGTGGCAGAATGTGTTCCAAAGCAGCTGGAGCTACCACGGGCTCCGCACAGGCTTCTTTTCACTTGGAGAACACAGAAAACACACCAAGGTGCTGCTGCAAGCAAAGTTACACAAGTCCCCCTGAGTGTTGCTTTTCTCGAGAAAAGAGCGCTTTACAGCGCTTTCTGGCTGCTAGAGACATGCAGAAAGAGCAAGTGTGGCAGAATGTGTTCCAAAGCAGCTGGAGCTACCACGGGCTCCGGACAGGCTTATTTTCACTTGGAGAACACAGAAAACACACCAAGGTGCTGCTGCAAGCAAAGTTACACAAGTCCCCCTGAGTGTTGCTTTTCTCGAGAAAAGAGCGCTTTACAGCGCTTTCTGGCTGCTAGAGACATGCAGAAAGAGCAAGTGTGGCAGAATGTGTTCCAAAGCAGCTGGAGCTACCACGGGCTCCGGACAGGCTTATTTTCACTTGGAGAACACAGAAAACACACCAAGGTGCTGCTGCAAGCAAAGTTACAGAAGTCCCCCTGAGTGTTGCTTTTCTCGGGCAAAAGAGCGCTTTACAGCGCTTTCTGGCTGCTAGAGACATGCAGAAAGAGCAAGTGTGGCAGAATGTGTTCCAAAGCAGCTGGAGCTACCACGGGCTCTGGACAGGCTTATTTTCACTTGGAGAACACAGAAAACACACCAAGGTGCTGCTGCAAGCAAAGTTACAGAAGTCCCCCTGAGTGTTGCTTTTTTGAGGAAAAGAGCGCTTTACAGCGCTTTCTGGCTGCTAGAGACATGCAGAAAGAGCAAGTGTGGCAGAATGTGTTCCAAAGCAGCTGGAGCTACCACGGGCTCTGGACAGGCTTATTTTCACTTGGAGAACACAGAAAACACACCAAGGTGCTGCTGCAAGCAAAGTTACAGAGGTTTCCCAGAGTGTTGCTTTTCTCGAGAAAAGAGCGCTTTACAGCGCTTTCTGGCTGCTAGAGACATGCAGAAAGAGCAAGTGTGGCAGAATGTGTTCCAAAGCAGCTGGAGCTACCACGGGCTCCGGACAGGCTTATTTTCACTTGGAGAACACAGAAAACACACCAAGGTGCTGCTGCAAGCAAAGTTACAGAAGTCCCCCTGAGTGTTGCTTTTCTCGAGAAAAGAGCGCTTTACAGCGCTTTCTGACTGCTAGAGACATGCAGAAACAGCAAGTGTGGCAGAATGTGTTCCAAAGCAGCTGGAGCTACCACGGGCTCCGGACAGGCTTATTTTCACTTGGAGAACACAGAAAACACACCAAGGTGCTGCTGCAAGCAAAGTTACAGAAGTCCCCCTGAGTGTTGCTTTTCTCGAGAAAAGAGCGCTTTACAGCGCTTTCTGGCTGCTAGAGACATGCAGAAAGAGCAAGTGTGGCAGAATGTGTTCCAAAGCAGCTGGAGCTACCACGGGCTCCGGACAGGCTTATTTTCACTTGGAGAACACAGAAAACACACCAAGGTGCTGCTGCAAGCAAAGTTACAGAGGTTTCCCAGAGTGTTGCTTTTCTCGAGAAAAGAGCGCTTTACAGCGCTTTCTGGCTGCTAGAGACATGCAGAAAGAGCAAGTGTGGCAGAATGTGTTCCAAAGCAGCTGGAGCTACCACGGGCTCCGGACAGGCTTATTTTCACTTGGAGAACACAGAAAACACACCAAGGTGCTGCTGCAAGCAAAGTTACAGAAGTCCCCCTGAGTGTTGCTTTTCTCGAGAAAAGAGCGCTTTACAGCGCTTTCTGGCTGCTAGAGACATGCAGAAAGAGCAAGTGTGGCAGAATGTGTTCCAAAGCAGCTGGAGCTACCACGGGCTCCGGACAGGCTTATTTTCACTTGGAGAACACAGAAAACACACCAAGGTGCTGCTGCAAGCAAAGTTACACAAGTCCCCCTGAGTGTTGCTTTTCTGGGGAAAAGAGCGCTTTACAGCGCTTTCTGGCTGCTAGAGACATGCAGAAAGAGCAAGTGTGGCAGAATGTGTTCCAAAGCAGCTGGAGCTACCACGGGCTCCGGACAGGCTTATTTTCACTTGGAGAACACAGAAAACACCCCAAGGTGCTGCTGCAAGCAAAGTTACAGAAGTCCCCCTGAGTGTTGCTTTTCTCGAGAAAGAGCGCTTTACAGCGCTTTCTGGCTGCTAGAGACATGCAGAAAGAGCAAGTGTGGCAGAATGTGTTCCAAAGCAGCTGGAGCTACCACGGGCTCCGGACAGGCTTATTTTCACTTGGAGAACACAGAAAACACACCAAGGTGCTGCTGCAAGCAAAGTTACAGAG
The DNA here is from genome assembly GCF_965231275.1 of Zosterops lateralis. NCBI lineage: Eukaryota > Metazoa > Chordata > Aves > Passeriformes > Zosteropidae > Zosterops > Zosterops lateralis. Next base: position 9,633 of record NW_028154492.1, read on the forward strand.
GTTTCCCAGAGTGTTGCTTTTCTCGAGAAAAGAGCGCTTTACAGCGCTTTCTGGCTGCTAGAGACATGCAGAAAGAGCAAGTGTGGCAGAATGTGTTCCAAAGCAGCTGGAGCTACCACGGGCTCCGGACAGGCTTATTTCACTTGGAGAACACAGAAAACACACCAAGGTGCTGCTGCAAGCAAAGTTACAGAGGTTTCCCAGAGTGTTGCTTTTCTCGAGAAAAGAGCGCTTTACAGCGCTTTCTGGCTGCTAGAGACATGCAGAAAGAGCAAGTGTGGCAGAATGTGTTCCAAAGCAGCTGGAGCTACCACGGGCTCCGGACAGGCTTATTTTCACTTGGAGAACACAGAAAACACCAAGGTGCTGCTGCAAGCAAAGTTACACAAGTCCCCCTGAGTGTTGCTTTTCTCGGGCAAAAGAGCGCTTTACAGCGCTTTCTGGCTGCTAGAGACATGCAGAAAGAGCAAGTGTGGCAGAATGTGTTCCAAAGCAGCTGGAGCTACCACGGGCTCCGCACAGGCTTCTTTTCACTTGGAGAACACAGAAAACACACCAAGGTGCTGCTGCAAGCAAAGTTACACAAGTCCCCCTGAGTGTTGCTTTTCTCGAGAAAAGAGCGCTTTACAGCGCTTTCTGGCTGCTAGAGACATGCAGAAAGAGCAAGTGTGGCAGAATGTGTTCCAAAGCAGCTGGAGCTACCACGGGCTCCGGACAGGCTTATTTTCACTTGGAGAACACAGAAAACACACCAAGGTGCTGCTGCAAGCAAAGTTACACAAGTCCCCCTGAGTGTTGCTTTTCTCGGGCAAAAGAGCGCTTTACAGCGCTTTCTGGCTGCTAGAGACATGCAGAAAGAGCAAGTGTGGCAGAATGTGTTCCAAAGCAGCTGGAGCTACCACGGGCTCTGGACAGGCTTATTTTCACTTGGAGAACACAGAAAACACACCAAGGTGCTGCTGCAAGCAAAGTTACAGAAGTCCCCCTGAGTGTTGCTTTTTTGAGGAAAAGAGCGCTTTACAGCGCTTTCTGGCTGCTAGAGACATGCAGAAAGAGCAAGTGTGGCAGAATGTGTTCCAAAGCAGCTGGAGCTACCACGGGCTCTGGACAGGCTTATTTTCACTTGGAGAACACAGAAAACACACCAAGGTGCTGCTGCAAGCAAAGTTACAGAGGTTTCCCAGAGTGTTGCTTTTCTCGAGAAAAGAGCGCTTTACAGCGCTTTCTGGCTGCTAGAGACATGCAGAAAGAGCAAGTGTGGCAGAATGTGTTCCAAAGCAGCTGGAGCTACCACGGGCTCCGGACAGGCTTATTTTCACTTGGAGAACACAGAAAACACACCAAGGTGCTGCTGCAAGCAAAGTTACAGAGGTTTCCCAGAGTGTTGCTTTTCTCGAGAAAAGAGCGCTTTACAGCGCTTTCTGGCTGCTAGAGACATGCAGAAAGAGCAAGTGTGGCAGAATGTGTTCCAAAGCAGCTGGAGCTACCACGGGCTCCGGACAGGCTTATTTTCACTTGGAGAACACAGAAAACACACCAAGGTGCTGCTGCAAGCAAAGTTACAGAGGTTTCCCAGAGTGTTGCTTTTCTCGAGAAAAGAGCGCTTTACAGCGCTTTCTGGCTGCTAGAGACATGCAGAAAGAGCAAGTGTGGCAGAATGTGTTCCAAAGCAGCTGGAGCTACCACGGGCTCCGGACAGGCTTATTTTCACTTGGAGAACACAGAAAACACACCAAGGTGCTGCTGCAAGCAAAGTTACAGAGGTTTCCCAGAGTGTTGCTTTTCTCGAGAAAAGAGCGCTTTACAGCGCTTTCTGGCTGCTAGAGACATGCAGAAAGAGCAAGTGTGGCAGAATGTGTTCCAAAGCAGCTGGAGCTACCACGGGCTCCGGACAGGCTTATTTTCACTTGGAGAACACAGAAAACACACCAAGGTGCTGCTGCAAGCAAAGTTACAGAAGTCCCCCTGAGTGTTGCTTTTCTCGAGAAAAGAGCGCTTTACAGCGCTTTCTGGCTGCTAGAGACATGCAGAAAGAGCAAGTGTGGCAGAATGTGTTCCAAAGCAGCTGGAGCTACCACGGGCTCCGGACAGGCTTATTTTCACTTGGAGAACACAGAAAACACACCAAGGTGCTGCTGCAAGCAAAGTTACAGAGGTTTCCCAGAGTGTTGCTTTTCTCGAGAAAAGAGCGCTTTACAGCGCTTTCTGGCTGCTAGAGACATGCAGAAAGAGCAAGTGTGGCAGAATGTGTTCCAAAGCAGCTGGAGCTACCACGGGCTCCGGACAGGCTTATTTTCACTTGGAGAACACAGAAAACACACCAAGGTGCTGCTGCAAGCAAAGTTACAGAAGTCCCCCTGAGTGTTGCTTTTCTCGAGAAAAGAGCGCTTTACAGCGCTTTCTGGCTGCTAGAGACATGCAGAAAGAGCAAGTGTGGCAGAATGTGTTCCAAAGCAGCTGGAGCTACCACGGGCTCCGGACAGGCTTATTTTCACTTGGAGAACACAGAAAACACACCAAGGTGCTGCTGCAAGCAAAGTTACACAAGTCCCCCTGAGTGTTGCTTTTCTCGAGAAAAGAGTGCTTTACAGCGCTTTCTGGCTGCTAGAGACATGCAGAAAGAGCAAGTGTGGCAGAATGTGTTCCAAAGCAGCTGGAGCTACCACGGGCTCCGCACAGGCTTATTTTCACTTGGAGAACACAGAAAACACACCAAGGTGCTGCTGCAAGCAAAGTTACACAAGTCCCCCTGAGTGTTGCTTTTCTGGGGAAAAGAGCGCTTTACAGCGCTTTCTGGCTGCTAGAGACATGCAGAAAGAGCAAGTGTGGCAGAATGTGTTCCAAAGCAGCTGGAGCTACCACGGGCTCCGGACAGGCTTATTTTCACTTGGAGAACACAGAAAACACACCAAGGTGCTGCTGCAAGCAAAGTTACAGAAGTCCCCCTGAGTGTTGCTTTTCTCGAGAAAAGAGCGCTTTACAGCGCTTTCTGGCTGCTAGAGACATGCAGAAAGAGCAAGTGTGGCAGAATGTGTTCCAAAGCAGCTGGAGCTACCACGGGCTCCGGACAGGCTTATTTTCACTTGGAGAACACAGAAAACACACCAAGGTGCTGCTGCAAGCAAAGTTACAGAGGTTTCCCAGAGTGTTGCTTTTCTCGAGAAAAGAGCGCTTTACAGCGCTTTCTGGCTGCTAGAGACATGCAGAAAGAGCAAGTGTGGCAGAATGTGTTCCAAAGCAGCTGGAGCTACCACGGGCTCCGGACAGGCTTATTTTCACTTGGAGAACACAGAAAACACACCAAGGTGCTGCTGCAAGCAAAGTTACAGAAGTCTCCCTGAGTGTTGCTTTTCTCGGGCAAAAGAGCGCTTTACAGCGCTTTCTGGCTGCTAGAGACATGCAGAAAGAGCAAGTGTGGCAGAATGTGTTCCAAAGCAGCTGGAGCTACCACGGGCTCCGGACAGGCTTATTTTCACTTGGAGAACACAGAAAACACACCAAGGTGCTGCTGCAAGCAAAGTTACACAAGTCCCCCTGAGTGTTGCTTTTCTCGGGCAAAAGAGCGCTTTACAGCGCTTTCTGGCTGCTAGAGACATGCAGAAAGAGCAAGTGTGGCAGAATGTGTTCCAAAGCAGCTGGAGCTACCACGGGCTCCGGACAGGCTTATTTTCACTTGGAGAACACAGAAAACACACCAAGGTGCTGCTGCAAGCAAAGTTACACAAGTCCCCCTGAGTGTTGCTTTTCTCGAGAAAAGAGCGCTTTACAGCGCTTTCTGGCTGCTAGAGACATGCAGAAAGAGCAAGTGTGGCAGAATGTGTTCCAAAGCAGCTGGAGCTACCACGGGCTCCGGACAGGCTTATTTTCACTTGGAGAACACAGAAAACACACCAAGGTGCTGCTGCAAGCAAAGTTACAGAGGTTTCCCAGAGTGTTGCTTTTCTCGAGAAAAGAGCGCTTTACAGCGCTTTCTGGCTGCTAGAGACATGCAGAAAGAGCAAGTGTGGCAGAATGTGTTCCAAAGCAGCTGGAGCTACCACGGGCTCCGGACAGGCTTATTTTCACTTGGAGAACACAGAAAACACACCAAGGTGCTGCTGCAAGCAAAGTTACACAAGTCCCCCTGAGTGTTGCTTTTCTCGGGCAAAAGAGCGCTTTACAGCGCTTTCTGGCTGCTAGAGACATGCAGAAAGAGCAAGTGTGGCAGAATGTGTTCCAAAGCAGCTGGAGCTACCACGGGCTCCGCACAGGCTTCTTTTCACTTGGAGAACACAGAAAACACACCAAGGTGCTGCTGCAAGCAAAGTTACACAAGTCCCCCTGAGTGTTGCTTTTCTCGAGAAAAGAGCGCTTTACAGCGCTTTCTGGCTGCTAGAGACATGCAGAAAGAGCAAGTGTGGCAGAATGTGTTCCAAAGCAGCTGGAGCTACCACGGGCTCCGGACAGGCTTATTTTCACTTGGAGAACACAGAAAACACACCAAGGTGCTGCTGCAAGCAAAGTTACACAAGTCCCCCTGAGTGTTGCTTTTCTCGGGCAAAAGAGCGCTTTACAGCGCTTTCTGGCTGCTAGAGACATGCAGAAAGAGCAAGTGTGGCAGAATGTGTTCCAAAGCAGCTGGAGCTACCACGGGCTCTGGACAGGCTTATTTTCACTTGGAGAACACAGAAAACACACCAAGGTGCTGCTGCAAGCAAAGTTACAGAAGTCCCCCTGAGTGTTGCTTTTTTGAGGAAAAGAGCGCTTTACAGCGCTTTCTGGCTGCTAGAGACATGCAGAAAGAGCAAGTGTGGCAGAATGTGTTCCAAAGCAGCTGGAGCTACCACGGGCTCTGGACAGGCTTATTTTCACTTGGAGAACACAGAAAACACACCAAGGTGCTGCTGCAAGCAAAGTTACAGAGGTTTCCCAGAGTGTTGCTTTTCTCGAGAAAAGAGCGCTTTACAGCGCTTTCTGGCTGCTAGAGACATGCAGAAAGAGCAAGTGTGGCAGAATGTGTTCCAAAGCAGCTGGAGCTACCACGGGCTCCGGACAGGCTTATTTTCACTTGGAGAACACAGAAAACACACCAAGGTGCTGCTGCAAGCAAAGTTACAGAGGTTTCCCAGAGTGTTGCTTTTCTCGAGAAAAGAGCGCTTTACAGCGCTTTCTGGCTGCTAGAGACATGCAGAAAGAGCAAGTGTGGCAGAATGTGTTCCAAAGCAGCTGGAGCTACCACGGGCTCCGGACAGGCTTATTTTCACTTGGAGAACACAGAAAACACACCAAGGTGCTGCTGCAAGCAAAGTTACAGAGGTTTCCCAGAGTGTTGCTTTTCTCGAGAAAAGAGCGCTTTACAGCGCTTTCTGGCTGCTAGAGACATGCAGAAAGAGCAAGTGTGGCAGAATGTGTTCCAAAGCAGCTGGAGCTACCACGGGCTCCGGACAGGCTTATTTTCACTTGGAGAACACAGAAAACACACCAAGGTGCTGCTGCAAGCAAAGTTACAGAGGTTTCCCAGAGTGTTGCTTTTCTCGAGAAAAGAGCGCTTTACAGCGCTTTCTGGCTGCTAGAGACATGCAGAAAGAGCAAGTGTGGCAGAATGTGTTCCAAAGCAGCTGGAGCTACCACGGGCTCCGGACAGGCTTATTTTCACTTGGAGAACACAGAAAACACACCAAGGTGCTGCTGCAAGCAAAGTTACACAAGTCCCCCTGAGTGTTGCTTTTCTCGAGAAAAGAGTGCTTTACAGCGCTTTCTGGCTGCTAGAGACATGCAGAAAGAGCAAGTGTGGCAGAATGTGTTCCAAAGCAGCTGGAGCTACCACGGGCTCCGCACAGGCTTATTTTCACTTGGAGAACACAGAAAACACACCAAGGTGCTGCTGCAAGCAAAGTTACACAAGTCCCCCTGAGTGTTGCTTTTCTGGGGAAAAGAGCGCTTTACAGCGCTTTCTGGCTGCTAGAGACATGCAGAAAGAGCAAGTGTGGCAGAATGTGTTCCAAAGCAGCTGGAGCTACCACGGGCTCCGGACAGGCTTATTTTCACTTGGAGAACACAGAAAACACACCAAGGTGCTGCTGCAAGCAAAGTTACAGAAGTCCCCCTGAGTGTTGCTTTTCTCGAGAAAAGAGCGCTTTACAGCGCTTTCTGGCTGCTAGAGACATGCAGAAAGAGCAAGTGTGGCAGAATGTGTTCCAAAGCAGCTGGAGCTACCACGGGCTCCGGACAGGCTTATTTTCACTTGGAGAACACAGAAAACACACCAAGGTGCTGCTGCAAGCAAAGTTACAGAGGTTTCCCAGAGTGTTGCTTTTCTCGAGAAAAGAGCGCTTTACAGCGCTTTCTGGCTGCTAGAGACATGCAGAAAGAGCAAGTGTGGCAGAATGTGTTCCAAAGCAGCTGGAGCTACCACGGGCTCCGGACAGGCTTATTTTCACTTGGAGAACACAGAAAACACACCAAGGTGCTGCTGCAAGCAAAGTTACAGAGGTTTCCCAGAGTGTTGCTTTTCTCGAGAAAAGAGCGCTTTACAGCGCTTTCTGGCTGCTAGAGACATGCAGAAAGAGCAAGTGTGGCAGAATGTGTTCCAAAGCAGCTGGAGCTACCACGGGCTCCGGACAGGCTTATTTTCACTTGGAGAACACAGAAAACACACCAAGGTGCTGCTGCAAGCAAAGTTACACAAGTCTCCCTGAGTGTTGCTTTTCTCGGGCAAAAGAGCGCTTTACAGCGCTTTCTGGCTGCTAGAGACATGCAGAAAGAGCAAGTGTGGCAGAATGTGTTCCAAAGCAGCTGGAGCTACCACGGGCTCCGGACAGGCTTATTTTCACTTGGAGAACACAGAAAACACACCAAGGTGCTGCTGCAAGCAAAGTTACACAAGTCCCCCTGAGTGTTGCTTTTCTCGAGAAAAGAGCGCTTTACAGCGCTTTCTGGCTGCTAGAGACATGCAGAAAGAGCAAGTGTGGCAGAATGTGTTCCAAAGCAGCTGGAGCTACCACGGGCTCCGGACAGGCTTATTTTCACTTGGAGAACACAGAAAACACACCAAGGTGCTGCTGCAAGCAAAGTTACAGAGGTTTCCCAGAGTGTTGCTTTTCTCGAGAAAAGAGCGCTTTACAGCGCTTTCTGGCTGCTAGAGACATGCAGAAAGAGCAAGTGTGGCAGAATGTGTTCCAAAGCAGCTGGAGCTACCACGGGCTCCGGACAGGCTTATTTTCACTTGGAGAACACAGAAAACACACCAAGGTGCTGCTGCAAGCAAAGTTACACAAGTCCCCCTGAGTGTTGCTTTTCTCGAGAAAAGAGCGCTTTACAGCGCTTTCTGGCTGCTAGAGACATGCAGAAAGAGCAAGTGTGGCAGAATGTGTTCCAAAGCAGCTGGAGCTACCACGGGCTCCGCACAGGCTTATTTTCACTTGGAGAACACAGAAAACACACCAAGGTGCTGCTGCAAGCAAAGTTGCAGAAGTCCCCCTGAGTGTTGCTTTTCTCGAGAAAAGAGCGCTTTACAGCGCTTTCTGGCTGCTAGAGACATGCAGAAAGAGCAAGTGTGGCAGAATGTGTTCCAAAGCAGCTGGAGCTACCACGGGCTCCGGACAGGCTTATTTTCACTTGGAGAACACAGAAAACACACCAAGGTGCTGCTGCAAGCAAAGTTACACAAGTCCCCCTGAGTGTTGCTTTTCTCGAGAAAAGAGCGCTTTACAGCGCTTTCTGGCTGCTAGAGACATGCAGAAAGAGCAAGTGTGGCAGAATGTGTTCCAAAGCAGCTGGAGCTACCACGGGCTCCGGACAGGCTTATTTTCACTTGGAGAACACAGAAAACACACCAAGGTGCTGCTGCAAGCAAAGTTGCAGAAGTCCCCCTGAGTGTTGCTTTTCTCGAGAAAAGAGCGCTTTACAGCGCTTTCTGGCTGCTAGAGACATGCAGAAAGAGCAAGTGTGGCAGAATGTGTTCCAAAGCAGCTGGAGCTACCACGGGCTCCGGACAGGCTTATTTTCACTTGGAGAACACAGAAAACACACCAAGGTGCTGCTGCAAGCAAAGTTACACAAGTCCCCCTGAGTGTTGCTTTTCTCGAGAAAAGAGCGCTTTACAGCACTTTCTGGCTGCTAGAGACATGCAGAAAGAGCAAGTGTGGCAGAATGTGTTCCAAAGCAGCTGGAGCTACCACGGGCTCCGGACAGGCTTATTTTCACTTGGAGAACACAGAAAACACACCAAGGTGCTGCTGCAAGCAAAGTTACAGAGGTTTCCCAGAGTGTTGCTTTTCTCGGGCAAAAGAGCGCTTTACAGCGCTTTCTGGCTGCTAGAGACATGCAGAAAGAGCAAGTGTGGCAGAATGTGTTCCAAAGCAGCTGGAGCTACCACGGGCTCCGGACAGGCTTATTTTCACTTGGAGAACACAGAAAACACACCAAGGTGCTGCTGCAAGCAAAGTTACACAAGTCCCCCTGAGTGTTGCTTTTCTCGAGAAAAGAGCGCTTTACAGCGCTTTCTGGCTGCTAGAGACATGCAGAAAGAGCAAGTGTGGCAGAATGTGTTCCAAAGCAGCTGGAGCTACCACGGGCTCCGGACAGGCTTATTTTCACTTGGAGAACACAGAAAACACACCAAGGTGCTGCTGCAAGCAAAGTTACACAAGTCCCCCTGAGTGTTGCTTTTCTCGAGAAAAGAGCGCTTTACAGCGCTTTCTGGCTGCTAGAGACATGCAGAAAGAGCAAGTGTGGCAGAATGTGTTCCAAAGCAGCTGGAGCTACCACGGGCTCCGGACAGGCTTATTTTCACTTGGAGAACACAGAAAACACACCAAGGTGCTGCTGCAAGCAAAGTTACAGAAGTCCCCCTGAGTGTTGCTTTTCTCGAGAAAAGAGCGCTTTACAGCGCTTTCTGACTGCTAGAGACATGCAGAAAGAGCAAGTGTGGCAGAATGTGTTCCAAAGCAGCTGGAGCTACCACGGGCTCTGGACAGGCTTATTTTCACTTGGAGAACACAGAAAACACACCAAGGTGCTGCTGCAAGCAAAGTTACAGAAGTCCCCCTGAGTGTTGCTTTTCTCGAGAAAAGAGCGCTTTACAGCGCTTTCTGGCTGCTAGAGACATGCAGAAAGAGCAAGTGTGGCAGAATGTGTTCCAAAGCAGCTGGAGCTACCACGGGCTCCTGACAGGCTTATTTTCACTTGGAGAACACAGATACACCCCAAGGTGCTGCTGCAAGCAAAGTTACAGAAGTCCCCCTGAGTGTTGCTTTTTTGAGGAAAAGAGCGCTTTACAGCGCTTTCTGGCTGCTAGAGACATGCAGAAAGAGCAAGTGTGGCAGAATGTGTTCCAAAGCAGCTGGAGCTACCACGGGCTCCGGACAGGCTTATTTTCACTTGGAGAACACAGAAAACACACCAAGGTGCTGCTGCAAGCAAAGTTACAGAAGTCCCCCTGAGTGTTGCTTTTCTCGAGAAAAGAGCGCTTTACAGCGCTTTCTGGCTGCTAGAGACATGCAGAAAGAGCAAGTGTGGCAGAATGTGTTCCAAAGCAGCTGGAGCTACCACGGGCTCCGGACAGGCTTATTTTCACTTGGAGAACACAGAAAACACACCAAGGTGCTGCTGCAAGCAAAGTTACAGAGGTTCCCAGAGTGTTGCTTTTCTCGAGAAAAGAGCGCTTTACAGCGCTTTCTGGCTGCTAGAGACATGCAGAAAGAGCAAGTGTGGCAGAATGTGTTCCAAAGCAGCTGGAGCTACCACGGGCTCCGGACAGGCTTATTTTCACTTGGAGAACACAGAAAACACACCAAGGTGCTGCTGCAAGCAAAGTTACAGAAATCCCCCTGAGTGTTGCTTTTCTCAAGAAAAGAGCGCTTTACAGCGCTTTCTGGCTGCTAGAGACATGCAGAAAGAGCAAGTGTGGCAGAATGTGTTCCAAAGCAGCTGGAGCTACCACGGGCTCCGGACAGGCTTATTTTCACTTGGAGAACACAGAAAACACACCAAGGTGCTGCTGCAAGCAAAGTTACAGAGGTTTCCCAGAGTGTTGCTTTTCTCGAGAAAAGAGCGCTTTACAGCGCTTTCTGGCTGCTAGAGACATGCAGAAAGAGCAAGTGTGGCAGAATGTGTTCCAAAGCAGCTGGAGCTACCACGGGCTCCGGACAGGCTTATTTTCACTTGGAGAACACAGAAAACACACCAAGGTGCTGCTGCAAGCAAAGTTACAGAGGTTTCCCAGAGTGTTGCTTTTCTCGAGAAAAGAGCGCTTTACAGCGCTTTCTGGCTGCTAGAGACATGCAGAAAGAGCAAGTGTGGCAGAATGTGTTCCAAAGCAGCTGGAGCTACCACGGGCTCCGGACAGGCTTATTTTCACTTGGAGAACACAGAAAACACACCAAGGTGCTGCTGCAAGCAAAGTTACAGAAGTCTCCCTGAGTGTTGCTTTTCTCGGGCAAAAGAGCGCTTTACAGCGCTTTCTGGCTGCTAGAGACATGCAGAAAGAGCAAGTGTGGCAGAATGTGTTCCAAAGCAGCTGGAGCTACCACGGGCTCCGGACAGGCTTATTTTCACTTGGAGAACACAGAAAACACACCAAGGTGCTGCTGCAAGCAAAGTTACACAAGTCCCCCTGAGTGTTGCTTTTCTCGAGAAAAGAGCGCTTTACAGCACTTTCTGGCTGCTAGAGACATGCAGAAAGAGCAAGTGTGGCAGAATGTGTTCCAAAGCAGCTGGAGCTACCACGGGCTCTGGACAGGCTTATTTTCACTTGGAGAACACAGAAAACACACCAAGGTGCTGCTGCAAGCAAAGTTACACAAGTCCCCCTGAGTGTTGCTTTTCTCGAGAAAAGAGCGCTTTACAGTGCTTTCTGGCTGCTAGAGACATGCAGAAAGAGCAAGTGTGGCAGAATGTGTTCCAAAGCAGCTGGAGCTACCACGGGCTCCGCACAGGCTTATTTTCACTTGGAGAACACAGAAAACACACCAAGGTGCTGCTGCAAGCAAAGTTACACAAGTCCCCCTGAGTGTTGCTTTTCTCGAGAAAAGAGCGCTTTACAGCGCTTTCTGGCTGCTAGAGACATGCAGAAAGAGCAAGTGTGGCAGAATGTGTTCCAAAGCAGCTGGAGCTACCACGGGCTCCGGACAGGCTTATTTTCACTTGGAGAACACAGAAAACACACCAAGGTGCTGCTGCAAGCAAAGTTACACAAGTCCCCCTGAGTGTTGCTTTTCTCGAGAAAAGAGCGCTTTACAGCGCTTTCTGGCTGCTAGAGACATGCAGAAAGAGCAAGTGTGGCAGAATGTGTTCCAAAGCAGCTGGAGCTACCACGGGCTCCGGACAGGCTTATTTTCACTTGGAGAACACAGAAAACACACCAAGGTGCTGCTGCAAGCAAAGTTACAGAGGTTTCCCAGAGTGTTGCTTTTCTCGAGAAAAGAGCGCTTTACAGCGCTTTCTGGCTGCTAGAGACATGCAGAAAGAGCAAGTGTGGCAGAATGTGTTCCAAAGCAGCTGGAGCTACCACGGGCTCCGGACAGGCTTATTTTCACTTGGAGAACACAGAAAACACACCAAGGTGCTGCTGCAAGCAAAGTTACACAAGTCCCCCTGAGTGTTGCTTTTCTCGAGAAAAGAGCGCTTTACAGCGCTTTCTGGCTGCTAGAGACATGCAGAAAGAGCAAGTGTGGCAGAATGTGTTCCAAAGCAGCTGGAGCTACCACGGGCTCCGGACAGGCTTATTTTCACTTGGAGAACACAGAAAACACACCAAGGTGCTGCTGCAAGCAAAGTTGCAGAAGTCCCCCTGAGTGTTGCTTTTCTCGAGAAAAGAGCGCTTTACAGCGCTTTCTGGCTGCTAGAGACATGCAGAAAGAGCAAGTGTGGCAGAATGTGTTCCAAAGCAGCTGGAGCTACCACGGGCTCCGGACAGGCTTATTTTCACTTGGAGAACACAGAAAATACACCAAGGTGCTGCTGCAAGCAAAGTTACAGAGGTTTCCCAGAGTGTTGCTTTTCTCGAGAAAAGAGCGCTTTACAGCGCTTTCTGGCTGCTAGAGACATGCAGAAAGAGCAAGTGTGGCAGAATGTGTTCCAAAGCAGCTGGAGCTACCACGGGCTCCGGACAGGCTTATTTTCACTTGGAGAACACAGAAAACACACCAAGGTGCTGCTGCAAGCAAAGTTACAGAGGTTTCCCAGAGTGTTGCTTTTCTCGAGAAAAGAGCGCTTTACAGCGCTTTCTGGCTGCTAGAGACATGCAGAAAGAGCAAGTGTGGCAGAATGTGTTCCAAAGCAGCTGGAGCTACCACGGGCTCCGGACAGGCTTATTTTCACTTGGAGAACACAGAAAACACCCCAAGGTGCTGCTGCAAGCAAAGTTACACAAGTCCCCCTGAGTGTTGCTTTTCTCGGGCAAAAGAGCGCTTTACAGCGCTTTCTGGCTGCTAGAGACATGCAGAAAGAGCAAGTGTGGCAGAATGTGTTCCAAAGCAGCTGGAGCTACCACGGGCTCCGGACAGGCTTATTTTCACTTGGAGAACACAGAAAACACACCAAGGTGCTGCTGCAAGCAAAGTTACAGAAGTCCCCCTGAGTGTTGCTTTTCTCGAGAAAAGAGCGCTTTACAGCGCTTTCTGGCTGCTAGAGACATGCAGAAAGAGCAAGTGTGGCAGAATGTGTTCCAAAGCAGCTGGAGCTACCACGGGCTCCGGACAGGCTTATTTTCACTTGGAGAACACAGAAAACACACCAAGGTGCTGCTGCAAGCAAAGTTACACAAGTCCCCCTGAGTGTTGCTTTTCTCGAGAAAAGAGCGCTTTACAGCGCTTTCTGGCTGCTAGAGACATGCAGAAAGAGCAAGTGTGGCAGAATGTGTTCCAAAGCAGCTGGAGCTACCACGGGCTCCGGACAGGCTTATTTTCACTTGGAGAACACAGAAAACACACCAAGGTGCTGCTGCAAGCAAAGTTACACAAGTCCCCCTGAGTGTTGCTTTTCTCGGGCAAAAGAGCGCTTTACAGCGCTTTCTGGCTGCTAGAGACATGCAGAAAGAGCAAGTGTGGCAGAATGTGTTCCAAAGCAGCTGGAGCTACCACGGGCTCCGGACAGGCTTATTTTCACTTGGAGAACACAGAAAACACACCAAGGTGCTGCTGCAAGCAAAGTTACAGAGGTTTCCCAGAGTGTTGCTTTTCTCGAGAAAAGAGCGCTTTACAGCGCTTTCTGGCTGCTAGAGACATGCAGAAAGAGCAAGTGTGGCAGAATGTGTTCCAAAGCAGCTGGAGCTACCACGGGCTCCGGACAGGCTTATTTTCACTTGGAGAACACAGAAAACACACCAAGGTGCTGCTGCAAGCAAAGTTACAGAGGTTTCCCAGAGTGTTGCTTTTCTCGAGAAAAGAGCGCTTTACAGCGCTTTCTGGCTGCTAGAGACATGCAGAAAGAGCAAGTGTGGCAGAATGTGTTCCAAAGCAGCTGGAGCTACCACGGGCTCCGGACAGGCTTATTTTCACTTGGAGAACACAGAAAACACACCAAGGTGCTGCTGCAAGCAAAGTTACACAAGTCTCCCTGAGTGTTGCTTTTCTCGGGCAAAAGAGCGCTTTACAGCGCTTTCTGGCTGCTAGAGACATGCAGAAAGAGCAAGTGTGGCAGAATGTGTTCCAAAGCAGCTGGAGCTACCACGGGCTCCGGACAGGCTTATTTTCACTTGGAGAACACAGAAAACACACCAAGGTGCTGCTGCAAGCAAAGTTACACAAGTCCCCCTGAGTGTTGCTTTTCTCGAGAAAAGAGCGCTTTACAGCGCTTTCTGGCTGCTAGAGACATGCAGAAAGAGCAAGTGTGGCAGAATGTGTTCCAAAGCAGCTGGAGCTACCACGGGCTCCGGACAGGCTTATTTTCACTTGGAGAACACAGAAAACACACCAAGGTGCTGCTGCAAGCAAAGTTACAGAGGTTTCCCAGAGTGTTGCTTTTCTCGAGAAAAGAGCGCTTTACAGCGCTTTCTGGCTGCTAGAGACATGCAGAAAGAGCAAGTGTGGCAGAATGTGTTCCAAAGCAGCTGGAGCTACCACGGGCTCCGGACAGGCTTATTTTCACTTGGAGAACACAGAAAACACACCAAGGTGCTGCTGCAAGCAAAGTTACACAAGTCCCCCTGAGTGTTGCTTTTCTCGAGAAAAGAGCGCTTTACAGCGCTTTCTGGCTGCTAGAGACATGCAGAAAGAGCAAGTGTGGCAGAATGTGTTCCAAAGCAGCTGGAGCTACCACGGGCTCCGCACAGGCTTATTTTCACTTGGAGAACACAGAAAACACACCAAGGTGCTGCTGCAAGCAAAGTTGCAGAAGTCCCCCTGAGTGTTGCTTTTCTCGAGAAAAGAGCGCTTTACAGCGCTTTCTGGCTGCTAGAGACATGCAGAAAGAGCAAGTGTGGCAGAATGTGTTCCAAAGCAGCTGGAGCTACCACGGGCTCCGGACAGGCTTATTTTCACTTGGAGAACACAGAAAACACACCAAGGTGCTGCTGCAAGCAAAGTTACACAAGTCCCCCTGAGTGTTGCTTTTCTCGAGAAAAGAGCGCTTTACAGCGCTTTCTGGCTGCTAGAGACATGCAGAAAGAGCAAGTGTGGCAGAATGTGTTCCAAAGCAGCTGGAGCTACCACGGGCTCCGGACAGGCTTATTTTCACTTGGAGAACACAGAAAACACACCAAGGTGCTGCTGCAAGCAAAGTTGCAGAAGTCCCCCTGAGTGTTGCTTTTCTCGAGAAAAGAGCGCTTTACAGCGCTTTCTGGCTGCTAGAGACATGCAGAAAGAGCAAGTGTGGCAGAATGTGTTCCAAAGCAGCTGGAGCTACCACGGGCTCCGCACAGGCTTCTTTTCACTTGGAGAACACAGAAAACACACCAAGGTGCTGCTGCAAGCAAAGTTACAGAGGTTTCCCAGAGTGTTGCTTTTCTCGAGAAAAGAGCGCTTTACAGCGCTTTCTGGCTGCTAGAGACATGCAGAAAGAGCAAGTGTGGCAGAATGTGTTCCAAAGCAGCTGGAGCTACCACGGGCTCCGGACAGGCTTATTTTCACTTGGAGAACACAGAAAACACACCAAGGTGCTGCTGCAAGCAAAGTTACACAAGTCCCCCTGAGTGTTGCTTTTCTCGAGAAAAGAGCGCTTTACAGCACTTTCTGGCTGCTAGAGACATGCAGAAAGAGCAAGTGTGGCAGAATGTGTTCCAAAGCAGCTGGAGCTACCACGGGCTCCGGACAGGCTTATTTTCACTTGGAGAACACAGAAAACACACCAAGGTGCTGCTGCAAGCAAAGTTACAGAGGTTTCCCAGAGTGTTGCTTTTCTCGGGCAAAAGAGCGCTTTACAGCGCTTTCTGGCTGCTAGAGACATGCAGAAAGAGCAAGTGTGGCAGAATGTGTTCCAAAGCAGCTGGAGCTACCACGGGCTCCGGACAGGCTTATTTTCACTTGGAGAACACAGAAAACACACCAAGGTGCTGCTGCAAGCAAAGTTACACAAGTCCCCCTGAGTGTTGCTTTTCTCGAGAAAAGAGCGCTTTACAGCGCTTTCTGGCTGCTAGAGACATGCAGAAAGAGCAAGTGTGGCAGAATGTGTTCCAAAGCAGCTGGAGCTACCACGGGCTCCGGACAGGCTTATTTTCACTTGGAGAACACAGAAAACACACCAAGGTGCTGCTGCAAGCAAAGTTACACAAGTCCCCCTGAGTGTTGCTTTTCTCGAGAAAAGAGCGCTTTACAGCGCTTTCTGGCTGCTAGAGACATGCAGAAAGAGCAAGTGTGGCAGAATGTGTTCCAAAGCAGCTGGAGCTACCACGGGCTCCGGACAGGCTTATTTTCACTTGGAGAACACAGAAAACACACCAAGGTGCTGCTGCAAGCAAAGTTACAGAAGTCCCCCTGAGTGTTGCTTTTCTCGAGAAAAGAGCGCTTTACAGCGCTTTCTGACTGCTAGAGACATGCAGAAAGAGCAAGTGTGGCAGAATGTGTTCCAAAGCAGCTGGAGCTACCACGGGCTCTGGACAGGCTTATTTTCACTTGGAGAACACAGAAAACACACCAAGGTGCTGCTGCAAGCAAAGTTACAGAAGTCCCCCTGAGTGTTGCTTTTCTCGAGAAAAGAGCGCTTTACAGCGCTTTCTGGCTGCTAGAGACATGCAGAAAGAGCAAGTGTGGCAGAATGTGTTCCAAAGCAGCTGGAGCTACCACGGGCTCCTGACAGGCTTATTTTCACTTGGAGAACACAGAATACACCCCAAGGTGCTGCTGCAAGCAAAGTTACAGAAGTCCCCCTGAGTGTTGCTTTTTTGAGGAAAAGAGCGCTTTACAGCGCTTTCTGGCTGCTAGAGACATGCAGAAAGAGCAAGTGTGGCAGAATGTGTTCCAAAGCAGCTGGAGCTACCACGGGCTCCGGACAGGCTTATTTTCACTTGGAGAACACAGAAAACACACCAAGGTGCTGCTGCAAGCAAAGTTACAGAAGTCCCCCTGAGTGTTGCTTTTCTCGAGAAAAGAGCGCTTTACAGCGCTTTCTGGCTGCTAGAGACATGCAGAAAGAGCAAGTGTGGCAGAATGTGTTCCAAAGCAGCTGGAGCTACCACGGGCTCCGGACAGGCTTATTTTCACTTGGAGAACACAGAAAACACACCAAGGTGCTGCTGCAAGCAAAGTTACAGAGGTTTCCCAGAGTGTTGCTTTTCTCGAGAAAAGAGCGCTTTACAGCGCTTTCTGGCTGCTAGAGACATGCAGAAAGAGCAAGTGTGGCAGAATGTGTTCCAAAGCAGCTGGAGCTACCACGGGCTCCGGACAGGCTTATTTTCACTTGGAGAACACAGAAAACACACCAAGGTGCTGCTGCAAGCAAAGTTACAGAAATCCCCCTGAGTGTTGCTTTTCTCAAGAAAAGAGCGCTTTACAGCGCTTTCTGGCTGCTAGAGACATGCAGAAAGAGCAAGTGTGGCAGAATGTGTTCCAAAGCAGCTGGAGCTACCACGGGCTCCGGACAGGCTTATTTTCACTTGGAGAACACAGAAAACACACCAAGGTGCTGCTGCAAGCAAAGTTACAGAGGTTTCCCAGAGTGTTGCTTTTCTCGAGAAAAGAGCGCTTTACAGCGCTTTCTGGCTGCTAGAGACATGCAGAAAGAGCAAGTGTGGCAGAATGTGTTCCAAAGCAGCTGGAGCTACCACGGGCTCCGGACAGGCTTATTTTCACTTGGAGAACACAGAAAACACACCAAGGTGCTGCTGCAAGCAAAGTTACAGAGGTTTCCCAGAGTGTTGCTTTTCTCGAGAAAAGAGCGCTTTACAGCGCTTTCTGGCTGCTAGAGACATGCAGAAAGAGCAAGTGTGGCAGAATGTGTTCCAAAGCAGCTGGAGCTACCACGGGCTCCGGACAGGCTTATTTTCACTTGGAGAACACAGAAAACACACCAAGGTGCTGCTGCAAGCAAAGTTACAGAAGTCTCCCTGAGTGTTGCTTTTCTCGGGCAAAAGAGCGCTTTACAGCGCTTTCTGGCTGCTAGAGACATGCAGAAAGAGCAAGTGTGGCAGAATGTGTTCCAAAGCAGCTGGAGCTACCACGGGCTCCGGACAGGCTTATTTTCACTTGGAGAACACAGAAAACACACCAAGGTGCTGCTGCAAGCAAAGTTACACAAGTCCCCCTGAGTGTTGCTTTTCTCGAGAAAAGAGCGCTTTACAGCACTTTCTGGCTGCTAGAGACATGCAGAAAGAGCAAGTGTGGCAGAATGTGTTCCAAAGCAGCTGGAGCTACCACGGGCTCTGGACAGGCTTATTTTCACTTGGAGAACACAGAAAACACACCAAGGTGCTGCTGCAAGCAAAGTTACACAAGTCCCCCTGAGTGTTGCTTTTCTCGAGAAAAGAGCGCTTTACAGTGCTTTCTGGCTGCTAGAGACATGCAGAAAGAGCAAGTGTGGCAGAATGTGTTCCAAAGCAGCTGGAGCTACCACGGGCTCCGCACAGGCTTATTTTCACTTGGAGAACACAGAAAACACACCAAGGTGCTGCTGCAAGCAAAGTTACACAAGTCCCCCTGAGTGTTGCTTTTCTCGAGAAAAGAGCGCTTTACAGCGCTTTCTGGCTGCTAGAGACATGCAGAAAGAGCAAGTGTGGCAGAATGTGTTCCAAAGCAGCTGGAGCTACCACGGGCTCCGGACAGGCTTATTTTCACTTGGAGAACACAGAAAACACACCAAGGTGCTGCTGCAAGCAAAGTTACACAAGTCCCCCTGAGTGTTGCTTTTCTCGAGAAAAGAGCGCTTTACAGCGCTTTCTGGCTGCTAGAGACATGCAGAAAGAGCAAGTGTGGCAGAATGTGTTCCAAAGCAGCTGGAGCTACCACGGGCTCCGGACAGGCTTATTTTCACTTGGAGAACACAGAAAACACACCAAGGTGCTGCTGCAAGCAAAGTTACAGAGGTTTCCCAGAGTGTTGCTTTTCTCGAGAAAAGAGCGCTTTACAGCGCTTTCTGGCTGCTAGAGACATGCAGAAAGAGCAAGTGTGGCAGAATGTGTTCCAAAGCAGCTGGAGCTACCACGGGCTCCGGACAGGCTTATTTTCACTTGGAGAACACAGAAAACACACCAAGGTGCTGCTGCAAGCAAAGTTACACAAGTCCCCCTGAGTGTTGCTTTTCTCGAGAAAAGAGCGCTTTACAGCGCTTTCTGGCTGCTAGAGACATGCAGAAAGAGCAAGTGTGGCAGAATGTGTTCCAAAGCAGCTGGAGCTACCACGGGCTCCGGACAGGCTTATTTTCACTTGGAGAACACAGAAAACACACCAAGGTGCTGCTGCAAGCAAAGTTGCAGAAGTCCCCCTGAGTGTTGCTTTTCTCGAGAAAAGAGCGCTTTACAGCGCTTTCTGGCTGCTAGAGACATGCAGAAAGAGCAAGTGTGGCAGAATGTGTTCCAAAGCAGCTGGAGCTACCACGGGCTCCGGACAGGCTTATTTTCACTTGGAGAACACAGAAAATACACCAAGGTGCTGCTGCAAGCAAAGTTACAGAGGTTTCCCAGAGTGTTGCTTTTCTCGAGAAAAGAGCGCTTTACAGCGCTTTCTGGCTGCTAGAGACATGCAGAAAGAGCAAGTGTGGCAGAATGTGTTCCAAAGCAGCTGGAGCTACCACGGGCTCCGGACAGGCTTATTTTCACTTGGAGAACACAGAAAACACACCAAGGTGCTGCTGCAAGCAAAGTTACAGAGGTTTCCCAGAGTGTTGCTTTTCTCGAGAAAAGAGCGCTTTACAGCGCTTTCTGGCTGCTAGAGACATGCAGAAAGAGCAAGTGTGGCAGAATGTGTTCCAAAGCAGCTGGAGCTACCACGGGCTCCGGACAGGCTTATTTTCACTTGGAGAACACAGAAAACACCCCAAGGTGCTGCTGCAAGCAAAGTTACACAAGTCCCCCTGAGTGTTGCTTTTCTCGGGCAAAAGAGCGCTTTACAGCGCTTTCTGGCTGCTAGAGACATGCAGAAAGAGCAAGTGTGGCAGAATGTGTTCCAAAGCAGCTGGAGCTACCACGGGCTCCGGACAGGCTTATTTTCACTTGGAGAACACAGAAAACACACCAAGGTGCTGCTGCAAGCAAAGTTACACAAGTCCCCCTGAGTGTTGCTTTTCTCGAGAAAAGAGCGCTTTACAGCGCTTTCTGGCTGCTAGAGACATGCAGAAAGAGCAAGTGTGGCAGAATGTGTTCCAAAGCAGCTGGAGCTACCACGGGCTCCGGACAGGCTTATTTTCACTTGGAGAACACAGAAAACACACCAAGGTGCTGCTGCAAGCAAAGTTACACAAGTCCCCCTGAGTGTTGCTTTTCTCGAGAAAAGAGCGCTTTACAGCGCTTTCTGGCTGCTAGAGACATGCAGAAAGAGCAAGTGTGGCAGAATGTGTTCCAAAGCAGCTGGAGCTACCACGGGCTCCGGACAGGCTTATTTTCACTTGGAGAACACAGAAAACACACCAAGGTGCTGCTGCAAGCAAAGTTACACAAGTCCCCCTGAGTGTTGCTTTTCTCGGGCAAAAGAGCGCTTTACAGCGCTTTCTGGCTGCTAGAGACATGCAGAAAGAGCAAGTGTGGCAGAATGTGTTCCAAAGCAGCTGGAGCTACCACGGGCTCCGGACAGGCTTATTTTCACTTGGAGAACACAGAAAACACACCAAGGTGCTGCTGCAAGCAAAGTTACAGAAGTCCCCCTGTGTGTTGGTTTTTGAGGAAAAGAGCGCTTTACAGCGCTTTCTGGCTGCTAGAGACATGCAGAAAGAGCAAGTGTGGCAGAATGTGTTCCAAAGCAGCTGGAGCTACCACGGGCTCCGGACAGGCTTATTTTCACTTGGAGAACACAGAAAACACACCAAGGTGCTGCTGCAAGCAAAGTTACACAAGTCCCCCTGAGTGTTGCTTTTCTCGAGAAAAGAGCGCTTTACAGCGCTTTCTGGCTGCTAGAGACATGCAGAAAGAGCAAGTGTGGCAGAATGTGTTCCAAAGCAGCTGGAGCTACCACGGGCTCCGGACAGGCTTATTTTCACTTGGAGAACACAGAAAACACACCAAGGTGCTGCTGCAAGCAAAGTTACAGAAGTCCCCCTGAGTGTTGCTTTTCTCGAGAAAAGAGCGCTTTACAGCGCTTTCTGACTGCTAGAGACATGCAGAAAGAGCAAGTGTGGCAGAATGTGTTCCAAAGCAGCTGGAGCTACCACGGGCTCTGGACAGGCTTATTTTCACTTGGAGAACACAGAAAACACACCAAGGTGCTGCTGCAAGCAAAGTTACAGAAGTCCCCCTGAGTGTTGCTTTTTTGAGGAAAAGAGCGCTTTACAGCGCTTTCTGGCTGCTAGAGACATGCAGAAAGAGCAAGTGTGGCAGAATGTGTTCCAAAGCAGCTGGAGCTACCACGGGCTCCGGACAGGCTTATTTTCACTTGGAGAACACAGAAAACACACCAAGGTGCTGCTGCAAGCAAAGTTACACAAGTCCCCCTGAGTGTTGCTTTTCTCGAGAAAAGAGCGCTTTACAGCGCTTTCTGGCTGCTAGAGACATGCAGAAAGAGCAAGTGTGGCAGAATGTGTTCCAAAGCAGCTGGAGCTACCACGGGCTCCGGACAGGCTTATTTTCACTTGGAGAACACAGAAAACACACCAAGGTGCTGCTGCAAGCAAAGTTACAGAGGTTTCCCAGAGTGTTGCTTTTCTCGAGAAAAGAGCGCTTTACAGCGCTTTCTGACTGCTAGAGACATGCAGAAAGAGCAAGTGTGGCAGAATGTGTTCCAAAGCAGCTGGAGCTACCACGGGCTCCGGACAGGCTTATTTTCACTTGGAGAACACAGAAAACACACCAAGGTGCTGCTGCAAGCAAAGTTGCAGAAGTCCCCCTGAGTGTTGCTTTTCTCGAGAAAAGAGCGCTTTACAGCGCTTTCTGGCTGCTAGAGACATGCAGAAAGAGCAAGTGTGGCAGAATGTGTTCCAAAGCAGCTGGAGCTACCACGGGCTCCGGACAGGCTTATTTTCACTTGGAGAACACAGAAAACACACCAAGGTGCTGCTGCAAGCAAAGTTACACAAGTCCCCCTGAGTGTTGCTTTTCTCGAGAAAAGAGCGCTTTACAGCGCTTTCTGGCTGCTAGAGACATGCAGAAAGAGCAAGTGTGGCAGAATGTGTTCCAAAGCAGCTGGAGCTACCACGGGCTCCGGACAGGCTTATTTTCACTTGGAGAACACAGAAAACACACCAAGGTGCTGCTGCAAGCAAAGTTGCAGAAGTCCCCCTGAGTGTTGCTTTTCTCGAGAAAAGAGCGCTTTACAGCGCTTTCTGGCTGCTAGAGACATGCAGAAAGAGCAAGTGTGGCAGAATGTGTTCCAAAGCAGCTGGAGCTACCACGGGCTCCGGACAGGCTTATTTTCACTTGGAGAACACAGAAAATACACCAAGGTGCTGCTGCAAGCAAAGTTACAGAGGTTTCCCAGAGTGTTGCTTTTCTCGAGAAAAGAGCGCTTTACAGCGCTTTCTGGCTGCTAGAGACATGCAGAAAGAGCAAGTGTGGCAGAATGTGTTCCAAAGCAGCTGGAGCTACCACGGGCTCCGGACAGGCTTATTTTCACTTGGAGAACACAGAAAACACACCAAGGTGCTGCTGCAAGCAAAGTTACAGAGGTTTCCCAGAGTGTTGCTTTTCTCGAGAAAAGAGCGCTTTACAGCGCTTTCTGGCTGCTAGAGACATGCAGAAAGAGCAAGTGTGGCAGAATGTGTTCCAAAGCAGCTGGAGCTACCACGGGCTCCGGACAGGCTTATTTTCACTTGGAGAACACAGAAAACACCCCAAGGTGCTGCTGCAAGCAAAGTTACACAAGTCCCCCTGAGTGTTGCTTTTCTCGGGCAAAAGAGCGCTTTACAGCGCTTTCTGGCTGCTAGAGACATGCAGAAAGAGCAAGTGTGGCAGAATGTGTTCCAAAGCAGCTGGAGCTACCACGGGCTCCGGACAGGCTTATTTTCACTTGGAGAACACAGAAAACACACCAAGGTGCTGCTGCAAGCAAAGTTACACAAGTCCCCCTGAGTGTTGCTTTTCTCGAGAAAAGAGCGCTTTACAGCGCTTTCTGGCTGCTAGAGACATGCAGAAAGAGCAAGTGTGGCAGAATGTGTTCCAAAGCAGCTGGAGCTACCACGGGCTCCGGACAGGCTTATTTTCACTTGGAGAACACAGAAAACACACCAAGGTGCTGCTGCAAGCAAAGTTACACAAGTCCCCCTGAGTGTTGCTTTTCTCGGGCAAAAGAGCGCTTTACAGCGCTTTCTGGCTGCTAGAGACATGCAGAAAGAGCAAGTGTGGCAGAATGTGTTCCAAAGCAGCTGGAGCTACCACGGGCTCTGGACAGGCTTATTTTCACTTGGAGAACACAGAAAACACACCAAGGTGCTGCTGCAAGCAAAGTTACAGAAGTCCCCCTGTGTGTTGGTTTTTGAGGAAAAGAGCGCTTTACAGCGCTTTCTGGCTGCTAGAGACATGCAGAAAGAGCAAGTGTGGCAGAATGTGTTCCAAAGCAGCTGGAGCTACCACGGGCTCCGGACAGGCTTATTTTCACTTGGAGAACACAGAAAACACACCAAGGTGCTGCTGCAAGCAAAGTTACACAAGTCCCCCTGAGTGTTGCTTTTCTCGAGAAAAGAGCGCTTTACAGCGCTTTCTGGCTGCTAGAGACATGCAGAAAGAGCAAGTGTGGCAGAATGTGTTCCAAAGCAGCTGGAGCTACCACGGGCTCCGGACAGGCTTATTTTCACTTGGAGAACACAGAAAACACACCAAGGTGCTGCTGCAAGCAAAGTTGCAGAAGTCCCCCTGAGTGTTGCTTTTCTCGAGAAAAGAGCGCTTTACAGCGCTTTCTGGCTGCTAGAGACATGCAGAAAGAGCAAGTGTGGCAGAATGTGTTCCAAAGCAGCTGGAGCTACCACGGGCTCTGGACAGGCTTATTTTCACTTGGAGAACACAGAAAACACACCAAGGTGCTGCTGCAAGCAAAGTTACAGAAGTCCCCCTGAGTGTTGCTTTTTTGAGGAAAAGAGCGCTTTACAGCGCTTTCTGGCTGCTAGAGACATGCAGAAAGAGCAAGTGTGGCAGAATGTGTTCCAAAGCAGCTGGAGCTACCACGGGCTCCGGACAGGCTTATTTTCACTTGGAGAACACAGAAAACACACCAAGGTGCTGCTGCAAGCAAAGTTACAGAAGTCCCCCTGAGTGTTGCTTTTCTCGAGAAAAGAGCGCTTTACAGCGCTTTCTGGCTGCTAGAGACATGCAGAAAGAGCAAGTGTGGCAGAATGTGTTCCAAAGCAGCTGGAGCTACCACGGGCTCCGGACAGGCTTATTTTCACTTGGAGAACACAGAAAACACACCAAGGTGCTGCTGCAAGCAAAGTTACAGAGGTTTCCCAGAGTGTTGCTTTTCTCGAGAAAAGAGCGCTTTACAGCGCTTTCTGGCTGCTAGAGACATGCAGAAAGAGCAAGTGTGGCAGAATGTGTTCCAAAGCAGCTGGAGCTACCACGGGCTCCGGACAGGCTTATTTTCACTTGGAGAACACAGAAAACACACCAAGGTGCTGCTGCAAGCAAAGTTACACAAGTCCCCCTGAGTGTTTTCTTTTCTCGAGAAAAGAGCGCTTTACAGCGCTTTCTGACTGCTAGAGACATGCAGAAAGAGCAAGTGTGGCAGAATGTGTTCCAAAGCAGCTGGAGCTACCACGGGCTCTGGACAGGCTTATTTTCACTTGGAGAACACAGAAAACACACCAAGGTGCTGCTGCAAGCAAAGTTACAGAAGTCCCCCTGAGTGTTGCTTTTTTGAGGAAAAGAGCGCTTTACAGCGCTTTCTGGCTGCTAGAGACATGCAGAAAGAGCAAGTGTGGCAGAATGTGTTCCAAAGCAGCTGGAGCTACCACGGGCTCCGGACAGGCTTATTTTCACTTGGAGAACACAGAAAACACACCAAGGTGCTGCTGCAAGCAAAGTTACACAAGTCCCCCTGAGTGTTGCTTTTCTCGAGAAAAGAGTGCTTTACAGCGCTTTCTGGCTGCTAGAGACATGCAGAAAGAGCAAGTGTGGCAGAATGTGTTCCAAAGCAGCTGGAGCTACCACGGGCTCCGGACAGGCTTATTTTCACTTGGAGAACACAGAAAACACACCAAGGTGCTGCTGCAAGCAAAGTTACACAAGTCCCCCTGAGTGTTGCTTTTCTCGAGAAAAGAGCGCTTTACAGCGCTTTCTGGCTGCTAGAGACATGCAGAAAGAGCAAGTGTGGCAGAATGTGTTCCAAAGCAGCTGGAGCTACCACGGGCTCCGGACAGGCTTATTTTCACTTGGAGAACACAGAAAACACACCAAGGTGCTGCTGCAAGCAAAGTTGCAGAAGTCCCCCTGAGTGTTGCTTTTCTCGAGAAAAGAGCGCTTTACAGCGCTTTCTGGCTGCTAGAGACATGCAGAAAGAGCAAGTGTGGCAGAATGTGTTCCA
Source organism: Zosterops lateralis (assembly GCF_965231275.1). NCBI lineage: Eukaryota > Metazoa > Chordata > Aves > Passeriformes > Zosteropidae > Zosterops > Zosterops lateralis. Next base: position 34,637 of record NW_028154492.1, read on the forward strand.
AAGCAGCTGGAGCTACCACGGGCTCCGGACAGGCTTATTTTCACTTGGAGAACACAGAAAACACACCAAGGTGCTGCTGCAAGCAAAGTTACACAAGTCCCCCTGAGTGTTGCTTTTCTCGAGAAAAGAGCGCTTTACAGCGCTTTCTGGCTGCTAGAGACATGCAGAAAGAGCAAGTGTGGCAGAATGTGTTCCAAAGCAGCTGGAGCTACCACGGGCTCCGGACAGGCTTATTTTCACTTGGAGAACACAGAAAACACACCAAGGTGCTGCTGCAAGCAAAGTTACAGAGGTTTCCCAGAGTGTTGCTTTTCTCGAGAAAAGAGCGCTTTACAGCGCTTTCTGGCTGCTAGAGACATGCAGAAAGAGCAAGTGTGGCAGAATGTGTTCCAAAGCAGCTGGAGCTACCACGGGCTCCGGACAGGCTTATTTTCACTTGGAGAACACAGAAAACACACCAAGGTGCTGCTGCAAGCAAAGTTACAGAAGTCCCCCTGAGTGTTGCTTTTCTCGAGAAAAGAGCGCTTTACAGCGCTTTCTGGCTGCTAGAGACATGCAGAAAGAGCAAGTGTGGCAGAATGTGTTCCAAAGCAGCTGGAGCTACCACGGGCTCCGGACAGGCTTATTTTCACTTGGAGAACACAGAAAACACACCAAGGTGCTGCTGCAAGCAAAGTTACAGAAGTCCCCCTGAGTGTTGCTTTTCTCGAGAAAAGAGCGCTTTACAGCGCTTTCTGGCTGCTAGAGACATGCAGAAAGAGCAAGTGTGGCAGAATGTGTTCCAAAGCAGCTGGAGCTACCACGGGCTCCGGACAGGCTTATTTTCACTTGGAGAACACAGAAAACACACCAAGGTGCTGCTGCAAGCAAAGTTACAGAGGTTTCCCAGAGTGTTGCTTTTCTCGAGAAAAGAGCGCTTTACAGCGCTTTCTGGCTGCTAGAGACATGCAGAAAGAGCAAGTGTGGCAGAATGTGTTCCAAAGCAGCTGGAGCTACCACGGGCTCCAGACAGGCTTATTTTCACTTGGAGAACACAGAAAACACACCAAGGTGCTGCTGCAAGCAAAGTTACACAAGTCCCCCTGAGTGTTGCTTTTCTCGGGCAAAAGAGCACTTTACAGCGCTTTCTGGCTGCTAGAGACATGCAGAAAGAGCAAGTGTGGCAGAATGTGTTCCAAAGCAGCTGGAGCTACCACGGGCTCCGGACAGGCTTATTTTCACTTGGAGAACACAGAAAACACACCAAGGTGCTGCTGCAAGCAAAGTTACACAAGTCCCCCTGAGTGTTGCTTTTCTCGAGAAAAGAGCGCTTTACAGCGCTTTCTGGCTGCTAGAGACATGCAGAAAGAGCAAGTGTGGCAGAATGTGTTCCAAAGCAGCTGGAGCTACCACGGGCTCTGGACAGGCTTATTTTCACTTGGAGAACACAGAAAACACACCAAGGTGCTGCTGCAAGCAAAGTTACACAAGTCCCCCTGAGTGTTGCTTTTCTCGAGAAAAGAGCGCTTTACAGCGCTTTCTGGCTGCTAGAGACATGCAGAAAGAGCAAGTGTGGCAGAATGTGTTCCAAAGCAGCTGGAGCTACCACGGGCTCCGGACAGGCTTATTTTCACTTGGAGAACACAGAAAACACACCAAGGTGCTGCTGCAAGCAAAGTTACAGAAGTCCCCCTGAGTGTTGCTTTTCTCGAGAAAAGAGCGCTTTACAGCGCTTTCTGGCTGCTAGAGACATGCAGAAAGAGCAAGTGTGGCAGAATGTGTTCCAAAGCAGCTGGAGCTACCACGGGCTCCGGACAGGCTTATTTTCACTTGGAGAACACAGAAAACACACCAAGGTGCTGCTGCAAGCAAAGTTACACAAGTCCCCCTGAGTGTTGCTTTTCTCGAGAAAAGAGCGCTTTACAGCGCTTTCTGGCTGCTAGAGACATGCAGAAAGAGCAAGTGTGGCAGAATGTGTTCCAAAGCAGCTGGAGCTACCACGGGCTCCGGACAGGCTTATTTTCACTTGGAGAACACAGAAAACACACCAAGGTGCTGCTGCAAGCAAAGTTACACAAGTCCCCCTGAGTGTTGCTTTTCTCGGGCAAAAGAGCGCTTTACAGCGCTTTCTGGCTGCTAGAGACATGCAGAAAGAGCAAGTGTGGCAGAATGTGTTCCAAAGCAGCTGGAGCTACCACGGGCTCCGGACAGGCTTATTTTCACTTGGAGAACACAGAAAACACACCAAGGTGCTGCTGCAAGCAAAGTTGCAGAAGTCCCCCTGAGTGTTGCTTTTCTCGAGAAAAGAGCGCTTTACAGCGCTTTCTGGCTGCTAGAGACATGCAGAAAGAGCAAGTGTGGCAGAATGTGTTCCAAAGCAGCTGGAGCTACCACGGGCTCCGGACAGGCTTATTTTCACTTGGAGAACACAGAAAACACACCAAGGTGCTGCTGCAAGCAAAGTTACACAAGTCCCCCTGAGTGTTGCTTTTCTCGAGAAAAGAGCGCTTTACAGCGCTTTCTGGCTGCTAGAGACATGCAGAAAGAGCAAGTGTGGCAGAATGTGTTCCAAAGCAGCTGGAGCTACCACGGGCTCCGGACAGGCTTATTTTCACTTGGAGAACACAGAAAACACACCAAGGTGCTGCTGCAAGCAAAGTTGCAGAAGTCCCCCTGAGTGTTGCTTTTCTCGAGAAAAGAGCGCTTTACAGCGCTTTCTGGCTGCTAGAGACATGCAGAAAGAGCAAGTGTGGCAGAATGTGTTCCAAAGCAGCTGGAGCTACCACGGGCTCCGGACAGGCTTATTTTCACTTGGAGAACACAGAAAACACCCCAAGGTGCTGCTGCAAGCAAAGTTGCAGAAGTCCCCCTGAGTGTTGCTTTTCTCGAGAAAAGAGCGCTTTACAGCGCTTTCTGGCTGCTAGAGACATGCAGAAAGAGCAAGTGTGGCAGAATGTGTTCCAAAGCAGCTGGAGCTACCACGGGCTCCGGACAGGCTTATTTTCACTTGGAGAACACAGAAAACACACCAAGGTGCTGCTGCAAGCAAAGTTACAGAAGTCCCCCTGAGTGTTGCTTTTCTCGAGAAAAGAGCGCTTTACAGCGCTTTCTGGCTGCTAGAGACATGCAGAAAGAGCAAGTGTGGCAGAATGTGTTCCAAAGCAGCTGGAGCTACCACGGGCTCCGGACAGGCTTATTTTCACTTGGAGAACACAGAAAACACCCCAAGGTGCTGCTGCAAGCAAAGTTACACAAGTCCCCCTGAGTGTTGCTTTTCTCGAGAAAAGAGCGCTTTACAGCGCTTTCTGGCTGCTAGAGACATGCAGAAAGAGCAAGTGTGGCAGAATGTGTTCCAAAGCAGCTGGAGCTACCACGGGCTCCGGACAGGCTTATTTTCACTTGGAGAACACAGAAAACACACCAAGGTGCTGCTGCAAGCAAAGTTACAGAAGTCCCCCTGAGTGTTGCTTTTCTCGAGAAAAGAGCGCTTTACAGCGCTTTCTGGCTGCTAGAGACATGCAGAAAGAGCAAGTGTGGCAGAATGTGTTCCAAAGCAGCTGGAGCTACCACGGGCTCCCCACAGGCTTATTTTCACTTGGAGAACACAGAAAACACACCAAGGTGCTGCTGCAAGCAAAGTTACAGAAGTCCCCCTGAGTGTTGCTTTTCTCGAGAAAAGAGCGCTTTACAGCGCTTTCTGGCTGCTAGAGACATGCAGAAAGAGCAAGTGTGGCAGAATGTGTTCCAAAGCAGCTGGAGCTACCACGGGCTCTGGACAGGCTTATTTTCACTTGGAGAACACAGAAAACACACCAAGGTGCTGCTGCAAGCAAAGTTACAGAAGTCCCCCTGAGTGTTGCTTTTCTCGAGAAAAGAGCGCTTTACAGCGCTTTCTGGCTGCTAGAGACATGCAGAAAGAGCAAGTGTGGCAGAATGTGTTCCAAAGCAGCTGGAGCTACCACGGGCTCCGCACAGGCTTATTTTCACTTGGAGAACACAGAAAACACACCAAGGTGCTGCTGCAAGCAAAGTTACAGAAGTCCCCCTGAGTGTTGCTTTTCTCGAGAAAAGAGCGCTTTACAGTGCTTTCTGGCTGCTAGAGACATGCAGAAAGAGCAAGTGTGGCAGAATGTGTTCCAAAGCAGCTGGAGCTACCACGGGCTCCGGACAGGCTTATTTTCACTTGGAGAACACAGAAAACACACCAAGGTGCTGCTGCAAGCAAAGTTACACAAGTCCCCCTGAGTGTTGCTTTTCTCGAGAAAAGAGCGCTTTACAGCGCTTTCTGGCTGCTAGAGACATGCAGAAAGAGCAAGTGTGGCAGAATGTGTTCCAAAGCAGCTGGAGCTACCACGGGCTCCGGACAGGCTTATTTTCACTTGGAGAACACAGAAAACACACCAAGGTGCTGCTGCAAGCAAAGTTACACAAGTCCCCCTGAGTGTTGCTTTTCTCGAGAAAAGAGCGCTTTACAGCGCTTTCTGGCTGCTAGAGACATGCAGAAAGAGCAAGTGTGGCAGAATGTGTTCCAAAGCAGCTGGAGCTACCACGGGCTCCGCACAGGCTTATTTTCACTTGGAGAACACAGAAAACACACCAAGGTGCTGCTGCAAGCAAAGTTACAGAAGTCCCCCTGAGTGTTGCTTTTCTCGAGAAAAGAGCGCTTTACAGCGCTTTCTGGCTGCTAGAGACATGCAGAAAGAGCAAGTGTGGCAGAATGTGTTCCAAAGCAGCTGGAGCTACCACGGGCTCCGGACAGGCTTATTTTCACTTGGAGAACACAGAAAACACACCAAGGTGCTGCTGCAAGCAAAGTTGCAGAAGTCCCCCTGAGTGTTGCTTTTCTCGAGAAAAGAGCGCTTTACAGCGCTTTCTGGCTGCTAGAGACATGCAGAAAGAGCAAGTGTGGCAGAATGTGTTCCAAAGCAGCTGGAGCTACCACGGGCTCCGGACAGGCTTATTTTCACTTGGAGAACACAGAAACCCCAAGGTGCTGCCTGCAAGCAAAGTTGCAGAAGTCCCCCTGAGTGTTTGCTTTTCTCGAGAAAAAGAGCGCTTTACAGCGCTTTCTGGCTGCTAGAGACATGCAGAAAGAGCAAGTGTGGCAGAATGTGTTCCAAAGCAGCTGGAGCTACCACGGGCTCCGGACAGGCTTATTTTCACTTGGAGAACACAGAAAACACACCAAGGTGCTGCTGCAAGCAAAGTTACACAAGTCCCCCTGAGTGTTGCTTTTCTCGAGAAAAGAGCGCTTTACAGCGCTTTCTGGCTGCTAGAGACATGCAGAAAGAGCAAGTGTGGCAGAATGTGTTCCAAAGCAGCTGGAGCTACCACGGGCTCCGGACAGGCTTATTTTCACTTGGAGAACACAGAAAACACACCAAGGTGCTGCTGCAAGCAAAGTTACAGGAAGTCCCCCTGAGTGTTGCTTTTCTCGAGAAAGAGCGCTTTACAGCGCTTTCTGGCTGCTAGAGACATGCAGAAAGAGCAAGTGTGGCAGAATGTGTTCCAAAGCAGCTGGAGCTACCACGGGCTCCGGACAGGCTTATTTTCACTTGGAGAACACAGAAAACACACCAAGGTGCTGCTGCAAGCAAAGTTACAGAAGTCCCCCTGAGTGTTGCTTTTCTCGAGAAAAGAGCGCTTTACAGCGCTTTCTGGCTGCTAGAGACATGCAGAAAGAGCAAGTGTGGCAGAATGTGTTCCAAAGCAGCTGGAGCTACCACGGGCTCCGGACAGGCTTATTTTCACTTGGAGAACACAGAAAACACACCAAGGTGCTGCTGCAAGCAAAGTTACAGAAGTCCCCTGAGTGTTGCTTTTCTCGAGAAAAGAGCGCTTTACAGCGCTTTCTGGCTGCTAGAGACATGCAGAAAGAGCAAGTGTGGCAGAATGTGTTCCAAAGCAGCTGGAGCTACCACGGGCTCCGGACAGGCTTATTTTCACTTGGAGAACCACAGAAAACACACCAAGGTGCTGCTGCAAGCAAAGTTACAGAAGTCCCCCTGAGTGTTGCTTTTCTCGAGAAAAGAGCGCTTTACAGCGCTTTCTGGCTGCTAGAGACATGCAGAAAGAGCAAGTGTGGCAGAATGTGTTCCAAAGCAGCTGGAGCTACCACGGGCTCCGGACAGGCTTATTTTCACTTGGAGAACACAGAAAACACACCAAGGTGCTGCTGCAAGCAAAGTTACAGAAGTCCCCCTGAGTGTTGCTTTTCTCGAGAAAAGAGCGCTTTACAGCGCTTTCTGGCTGCTAGAGACATGCAGAAAGAGCAAGTGTGGCAGAATGTGTTCCAAAGCAGCTGGAGCTACCACGGGCTCTGGACAGGCTTATTTTCACTTGGAGAACACAGAAAACACACCAAGGTGCTGCTGCAAGCAAAGTTACAGAAGTCCCCCTGAGTGTTGCTTTTCTCGAGAAAAGAGCGCTTTACAGCGCTTTCTGGCTGCTAGAGACATGCAGAAAGAGCAAGTGTGGCAGAATGTGTTCCAAAGCAGCTGGAGCTACCACGGGCTCCGCACAGGCTTATTTTCACTTGGAGAACACAGAAACACACCAAGGTGCTGCTGCAAGCAAAGTTACAGAAGTCCCCCTGAGTGTTGCTTTTCTCGAGAAAAGAGCGCTTTACAGTGCTTTCTGGCTGCTAGAGACATGCAGAAAGAGCAAGTGTGGCAGAATGTGTTCCAAAGCAGCTGGAGCTACCACGGGCTCCGGACAGGCTTATTTTCACTTGGAGAACACAGAAAACACACCAAGGTGCTGCTGCAAGCAAAGTTACACAAGTCCCCCTGAGTGTTGCTTTTCTCGAGAAAAGAGCGCTTTACAGCGCTTTCTGGCTGCTAGAGACATGCAGAAAGAGCAAGTGTGGCAGAATGTGTTCCAAAGCAGCTGGAGCTACCACGGGCTCCGGACAGGCTTATTTTCACTTGGAGAACACAGAAAACACACCAAGGTGCTGCTGCAAGCAAAGTTACACAAGTCCCCCTGAGTGTTGCTTTTCTCGAGAAAAGAGCGCTTTACAGCGCTTTCTGGCTGCTAGAGACATGCAGAAAGAGCAAGTGTGGCAGAATGTGTTCCAAAGCAGCTGGAGCTACCACGGGCTCCGCACAGGCTTATTTTCACTTGGAGAACACAGAAAACACACCAAGGTGCTGCTGCAAGCAAAGTTGCAGAAGTCCCCCTGAGTGTTGCTTTTCTCGAGAAAAGAGCGCTTTACAGCGCTTTCTGGCTGCTAGAGACATGCAGAAAGAGCAAGTGTGGCAGAATGTGTTCCAAAGCAGCTGGAGCTACCACGGGCTCCGCACAGGCTTATTTTCACTTGGAGAACACAGAAAACACACCAAGGTGCTGCTGCAAGCAAAGTTACACAAGTCCCCCTGAGTGTTGCTTTTCTCGAGAAAAGAGCGCTTTACAGCGCTTTCTGGCTGCTAGAGACATGCAGAAAGAGCAAGTGTGGCAGAATGTGTTCCAAAGCAGCTGGAGCTACCACGGGGCTCCGGACAGGCTTATTTTCACTTGGAGAACACAGAAAACACACCAAGGTGCTGCTGCAAGCAAAGTTGCAGAAGTCCCCCTGAGTGTTGCTTTTCTCGAGAAAAGAGCGCTTTACAGCGCTTTCTGGCTGCTAGAGACATGCAGAAAGAGCAAGTGTGGCAGAATGTGTTCCAAAGCAGCTGGAGCTACCACGGGCTCCGCACAGGCTTATTTTCACTTGGAGAACACAGAAAACACACCAAGGTGCTGCTGCAAGCAAAGTTACAGAAGTCCCCCTGAGTGTTGCTTTTCTCGGGCAAAAGAGCGCTTTACAGCGCTTTCTGGCTGCTAGAGACATGCAGAAAGAGCAAGTGTGGCAGAATGTGTTCCAAAGCAGCTGGAGCTACCACGGGCTCCGGACAGGCTTATTTTCACTTGGAGAACACAGAAAACACACCAAGGTGCTGCTGCAAGCAAAGTTGCAGAAGTCCCCCTGAGTGTTGCTTTTCTCGAGAAAAGAGCGCTTTACAGCGCTTTCTGGCTGCTAGAGACATGCAGAAAGAGCAAGTGTGGCAGAATGTGTTCCAAAGCAGCTGGAGCTACCACGGGCTCCGGACAGGCTTATTTTCACTTGGAGAACACAGAAAACACACCAAGGTGCTGCTGCAAGCAAAGTTACACAAGTCCCCCTGAGTGTTGCTTTTCTCGAGAAAAGAGCGCTTTACAGCGCTTTCTGGCTGCTAGAGACATGCAGAAAGAGCAAGTGTGGCAGAATGTGTTCCAAAGCAGCTGGAGCTACCACGGGCTCCGGACAGGCTTATTTTCACTTGGAGAACACAGAAAACACACCAAGGTGCTGCTGCAAGCAAAGTTACACAAGTCCCCCTGAGTGTTGCTTTTCTCGAGAAAAGAGCGCTTTACAGCGCTTTCTGGCTGCTAGAGACATGCAGAAAGAGCAAGTGTGGCAGAATGTGTTCCAAAGCAGCTGGAGCTACCACGGGCTCCGCACAGGCTTATTTTCACTTGGAGAACACAGAAAACACACCAAGGTGCTGCTGCAAGCAAAGTTACAGAAGTCCCCCTGAGTGTTGCTTTTCTCGAGAAAAGAGCGCTTTACAGCGCTTTCTGGCTGCTAGAGACATGCAGAAAGAGCAAGTGTGGCAGAATGTGTTCCAAAGCAGCTGGAGCTACCACGGGCTCCGGACAGGCTTATTTTCACTTGGAGAACACAGAAAACACACCAAGGTGCTGCTGCAAGCAAAGTTACAGAAGTCCCCCTGAGTGTTGCTTTTCTCGAGAAAAGAGCGCTTTACAGCGCTTTCTGGCTGCTAGAGACATGCAGAAAGAGCAAGTGTGGCAGAATGTGTTCCAAAGCAGCTGGAGCTACCACGGGCTCCGGACAGGCTTATTTTCACTTGGAGAACACAGAAAACACACCAAGGTGCTGCTGCAAGCAAAGTTACAGAAGTCCCCCTGAGTGTTGCTTTTCTCGAGAAAAGAGCGCTTTACAGCGCTTTCTGGCTGCTAGAGACATGCAGAAAGAGCAAGTGTGGCAGAATGTGTTCCAAAGCAGCTGGAGCTACCACGGGCTCCGGACAGGCTTATTTTCACTTGGAGAACACAGAAAACACACCAAGGTGCTGCTGCAAGCAAAGTTACAGAAGTCCCCCTGAGTGTTGCTTTTCTCGGGTAAAAAGAGCGCTTTACAGCGCTTTCTGGCTGCTAGAGACATGCAGAAAGAGCAAGTGTGGCAGAATGTGTTCCAAAGCAGCTGGAGCTACCACGGGCTCCTGACAGGCTTATTTTCACTTGGAGAACACAGAATACACCCCAAGGTGCTGCTGCAAGCAAAGTTACAGAGGTTTCCCAGAGTGTTGCTTTTCTCGAGAAAAGAGCGCTTTACAGCGCTTTCTGGCTGCTAGAGACATGCAGAAAGAGCAAGTGTGGCAGAATGTGTTCCAAAGCAGCTGGAGCTACCACGGGCTCCGGACAGGCTTATTTTCACTTGGAGAACACAGAAAACACACCAAGGTGCTGCTGCAAGCAAAATTACAGAGGTTTCCCAGAGTGTTGCTTTTCTCGAGAAAAGAGCGCTTTACAGCGCTTTCTGGCTGCTAGAGACATGCAGAAAGAGCAAGTGTGGCAGAATGTGTTCCAAAGCAGCTGGAGCTACCACGGGCTCCGGACAGGCTTATTTTCACTTGGAGAACACAGAAAACACACCAAGGTGCTGCTGCAAGCAAAGTTACAGAAGTCCCCCTGAGTGTTGCTTTTCTCGGGTAAAAGAGCGCTTTACAGCACTTTCTGGCTGCTAGAGACATGCAGAAAGAGCAAGTGTGGCAGAATGTGTTCCAAAGCAGCTGGAGCTACCACGGGCTCCGGACAGGCTTATTTTCACTTGGAGAACACAGAAAACACACCAAGGTGCTGCTGCAAGCAAAGTTACAGAAGTCCCCCTGAGTGTTGCTTTTCTCGAGAAAAGAGCGCTTTACAGCGCTTTCTGGCTGCTAGAGACATGCAGAAAGAGCAAGTGTGGCAGAATGTGTTCCAAAGCAGCTGGAGCTACCACGGGCTCCGGACAGGCTTATTTTCACTTGGAGAACACAGAAAACACACCAAGGTGCTGCTGCAAGCAAAGTTACAGAAGTCCCCCTGAGTGTTGCTTTTCTCGAGAAAAGAGCGCTTTACAGCGCTTTCTGGCTGCTAGAGACATGCAGAAAGAGCAAGTGTGGCAGAATGTGTTCCAAAGCAGCTGGAGCTACCACGGGCTCCGGACAGGCTTCTTTTCACTTGGAGAACACAGAAAACACACCAAGGTGCTGCTGCAAGCAAAGTTACAGAGGTTTCCCAGAGTGTTGCTTTTCTCGAGAAAAGAGCGCTTTACAGCGCTTTCTGGCTGCTAGAGACATGCAGAAAGAGCAAGTGTGGCAGAATGTGTTCCAAAGCAGCTGGAGCTACCACGGGCTCCGGACAGGCTTATTTTCACTTGGAGAACACAGAAAACACACCAAGGTGCTGCTGCAAGCAAAGTTACAGAAATCCCCCTGAGTGTTGCTTTTCTCGAGAAAAGAGCGCTTTACAGCGCTTTCTGACTGCTAGAGACATGCAGAAAGAGCAAGTGTGGCAGAATGTGTTCCAAAGCAGCTGGAGCTACCACGGGCTCTGGACAGGCTTATTTTCACTTGGAGAACACAGAAAACACACCAAGGTGCTGCTGCAAGCAAAGTTACAGAAGTCCCCCTGAGTGTTGCTTTTTTGAGGAAAAGAGCGCTTTACAGCGCTTTCTGGCTGCTAGAGACATGCAGAAAGAGCAAGTGTGGCAGAATGTGTTCCAAAGCAGCTGGAGCTACCACGGGCTCCGGACAGGCTTATTTTCACTTGGAGAACACAGAAAACACACCAAGGTGCTGCTGCAAGCAAAGTTACAGAGGTTTCCCAGAGTGTTGCTTTTCTCGAGAAAAGAGCGCTTTACAGCGCTTTCTGGCTGCTAGAGACATGCAGAAAGAGCAAGTGTGGCAGAATGTGTTCCAAAGCAGCTGGAGCTACCACGGGCTCCGGACAGGCTTATTTTCACTTGGAGAACACAGAAAACACACCAAGGTGCTGCTGCAAGCAAAGTTACAGAAGTCCCCCTGAGTGTTGCTTTTCTCGAGAAAAGAGCGCTTTACAGCGCTTTCTGACTGCTAGAGACATGCAGAAAGAGCAAGTGTGGCAGAATGTGTTCCAAAGCAGCTGGAGCTACCACGGGCTCCGGACAGGCTTATTTTCACTTGGAGAACACAGAAAACACACCAAGGTGCTGCTGCAAGCAAAGTTACAGAGGTTTCCCAGAGTGTTGCTTTTCTCGAGAAAAGAGCGCTTTACAGCGCTTTCTGGCTGCTAGAGACATGCAGAAAGAGCAAGTGTGGCAGAATGTGTTCCAAAGCAGCTGGAGCTACCACGGGCTCCGGACAGGCTTATTTTCACTTGGAGAACACAGAAAACACACCAAGGTGCTGCTGCAAGCAAAGTTACACAAGTCCCCCTGAGTGTTGCTTTTCTCGAGAAAAGAGTGCTTTACAGCGCTTTCTGGCTGCTAGAGACATGCAGAAAGAGCAAGTGTGGCAGAATGTGTTCCAAAGCAGCTGGAGCTACCACGGGCTCCTGACAGGCTTATTTTCACTTGGAGAACACAGAATACACCCCAAGGTGCTGCTGCAAGCAAAGTTACAGAAGTCCCCCTGAGTGTTGCTTTTCTGGGGAAAAGAGCGCTTTACAGCGCTTTCTGGCTGCTAGAGACATGCAGAAAGAGCAAGTGTGGCAGAATGTGTTCCAAAGCAGCTGGAGCTACCACGGGCTCCGGACAGGCTTATTTTCACTTGGAGAACACAGAAAACACACCAAGGTGCTGCTGCAAGCAAAGTTACAGAAGTCCCCCTGAGTGTTGCTTTTTTGAGGAAAAGAGCGCTTTACAGCGCTTTCTGGCTGCTAGAGACATGCAGAAAGAGCAAGTGTGGCAGAATGTGTTCCAAAGCAGCTGGAGCTACCACGGGCTCCGGACAGGCTTATTTTCACTTGGAGAACACAGAAAACACACCAAGGTGCTGCTGCAAGCAAAGTTACAGAGGTTTCCCAGAGTGTTGCTTTTCTCGAGAAAAGAGCGCTTTACAGCGCTTTCTGGCTGCTAGAGACATGCAGAAAGAGCAAGTGTGGCAGAATGTGTTCCAAAGCAGCTGGAGCTACCACGGGCTCCGGACAGGCTTATTTTCACTTGGAGAACACAGAAAACACACCAAGGTGCTGCTGCAAGCAAAGTTACAGAAGTCCCCCTGAGTGTTGCTTTTCTCGAGAAAAGAGCGCTTTACAGCGCTTTCTGACTGCTAGAGACATGCAGAAAGAGCAAGTGTGGCAGAATGTGTTCCAAAGCAGCTGGAGCTACCACGGGCTCCGGACAGGCTTATTTTCACTTGGAGAACACAGAAAACACACCAAGGTGCTGCTGCAAGCAAAGTTACACAAGTCCCCCTGAGTGTTGCTTTTCTCGGGCAAAAGAGCGCTTTACAGCGCTTTCTGGCTGCTAGAGACATGCAGAAAGAGCAAGTGTGGCAGAATGTGTTCCAAAGCAGCTGGAGCTACCACGGGCTCCGGACAGGCTTATTTTCACTTGGAGAACACAGAAAACACACCAAGGTGCTGCTGCAAGCAAAGTTGCAGAAGTCCCCCTGAGTGTTGCTTTTCTCGAGAAAAGAGCGCTTTACAGCGCTTTCTGGCTGCTAGAGACATGCAGAAAGAGCAAGTGTGGCAGAATGTGTTCCAAAGCAGCTGGAGCTACCACGGGCTCTGGACAGGCTTATTTTCACTTGGAGAACACAGAAAACACACCAAGGTGCTGCTGCAAGCAAAGTTACACAAGTCCCCCTGAGTGTTGCTTTTCTCGAGAAAAGAGCGCTTTACAGCGCTTTCTGGCTGCTAGAGACATGCAGAAAGAGCAAGTGTGGCAGAATGTGTTCCAAAGCAGCTGGAGCTACCACGGGCTCCGGACAGGCTTATTTTCACTTGGAGAACACAGAAAACACACCAAGGTGCTGCTGCAAGCAAAGTTACACAAGTCCCCCTGAGTGTTGCTTTTCTCGAGAAAAGAGCGCTTTACAGCGCTTTCTGGCTGCTAGAGACATGCAGAAAGAGCAAGTGTGGCAGAATGTGTTCCAAAGCAGCTGGAGCTACCACGGGCTCCGGACAGGCTTATTTTCACTTGGAGAACACAGAAAACACACCAAGGTGCTGCTGCAAGCAAAGTTACACAAGTCCCCCTGAGTGTTGCTTTTCTCGAGAAAAGAGCGCTTTACAGCGCTTTCTGGCTGCTAGAGACATGCAGAAAGAGCAAGTGTGGCAGAATGTGTTCCAAAGCAGCTGGAGCTACCACGGGCTCCGGACAGGCTTATTTTCACTTGGAGAACACAGAAAACACACCAAGGTGCTGCTGCAAGCAAAGTTACACAAGTCCCCCTGAGTGTTGCTTTTCTCGGGCAAAAGAGCGCTTTACAGCGCTTTCTGGCTGCTAGAGACATGCAGAAAGAGCAAGTGTGGCAGAATGTGTTCCAAAGCAGCTGGAGCTACCACGGGCTCCGGACAGGCTTATTTTCACTTGGAGAACACAGAAAACACACCAAGGTGCTGCTGCAAGCAAAGTTGCTGAAGTCCCCCTGAGTGTTGCTTTTCTCGAGAAAAGAGCGCTTTACAGCGCTTTCTGGCTGCTAGAGACATGCAGAAAGAGCAAGTGTGGCAGAATGTGTTCCAAAGCAGCTGGAGCTACCACGGGCTCCGGACAGGCTTATTTTCACTTGGAGAACACAGAAAACACACCAAGGTGCTGCTGCAAGCAAAGTTACACAAGTCCCCCTGAGTGTTGCTTTTCTCGAGAAAAGAGCGCTTTACAGCGCTTTCTGGCTGCTAGAGACATGCAGAAAGAGCAAGTGTGGCAGAATGTGTTCCAAAGCAGCTGGAGCTACCACGGGCTCCGGACAGGCTTATTTTCACTTGGAGAACACAGAAAACACACCAAGGTGCTGCTGCAAGCAAAGTTGCAGAAGTCCCCCTGAGTGTTGCTTTTCTCGAGAAAAGAGCGCTTTACAGCGCTTTCTGGCTGCTAGAGACATGCAGAAAGAGCAAGTGTGGCAGAATGTGTTCCAAAGCAGCTGGAGCTACCACGGGCTCCGGACAGGCTTATTTTCACTTGGAGAACACAGAAAACACCCCAAGGTGCTGCTGCAAGCAAAGTTGCAGAAGTCCCCCTGAGTGTTGCTTTTCTCGAGAAAAGAGCGCTTTACAGCGCTTTCTGGCTGCTAGAGACATGCAGAAAGAGCAAGTGTGGCAGAATGTGTTCCAAAGCAGCTGGAGCTACCACGGGCTCCGGACAGGCTTATTTTCACTTGGAGAACACAGAAAACACACCAAGGTGCTGCTGCAAGCAAAGTTACAGAAGTCCCCCTGAGTGTTGCTTTTCTCGAGAAAAGAGCGCTTTACAGCGCTTTCTGGCTGCTAGAGACATGCAGAAAGAGCAAGTGTGGCAGAATGTGTTCCAAAGCAGCTGGAGCTACCACGGGCTCCGGACAGGCTTATTTTCACTTGGAGAACACAGAAAACACACCAAGGTGCTGCTGCAAGCAAAGTTACACAAGTCCCCCTGAGTGTTGCTTTTCTCGAGAAAAGAGCGCTTTACAGCGCTTTCTGGCTGCTAGAGACATGCAGAAAGAGCAAGTGTGGCAGAATGTGTTCCAAAGCAGCTGGAGCTACCACGGGCTCCGGACAGGCTTATTTTCACTTGGAGAACACAGAAAACACACCAAGGTGCTGCTGCAAGCAAAGTTACACAAGTCCCCCTGAGTGTTGCTTTTCTCGAGAAAAGAGCGCTTTACAGCGCTTTCTGGCTGCTAGAGACATGCAGAAAGAGCAAGTGTGGCAGAATGTGTTCCAAAGCAGCTGGAGCTACCACGGGCTCCGCACAGGCTTATTTTCACTTGGAGAACACAGAAAACACACCAAGGTGCTGCTGCAAGCAAAGTTGCAGAACTCCCCCTGAGTGTTGCTTTTCTCGAGAAAAGAGCGCTTTACAGCGCTTTCTGGCTGCTAGAGACATGCAGAAAGAGCAAGTGTGGCAGAATGTGTTCCAAAGCAGCTGGAGCTACCACGGGCTCCGCACAGGCTTATTTTCACTTGGAGAACACAGAAAACACACCAAGGTGCTGCTGCAAGCAAAGTTACAGAAGTCCCCCTGAGTGTTGCTTTTCTCGGGCAAAAGAGCGCTTTACAGCGCTTTCTGGCTGCTAGAGACATGCAGAAAGAGCAAGTGTGGCAGAATGTGTTCCAAAGCAGCTGGAGCTACCACGGGCTCCGGACAGGCTTATTTTCACTTGGAGAACACAGAAAACACACCAAGGTGCTGCTGCAAGCAAAGTTGCAGAAGTCCCCCTGAGTGTTGCTTTTCTCGAGAAAAGAGCGCTTTACAGCGCTTTCTGGCTGCTAGAGACATGCAGAAAGAGCAAGTGTGGCAGAATGTGTTCCAAAGCAGCTGGAGCTACCACGGGCTCCGGACAGGCTTATTTTCACTTGGAGAACACAGAAAACACACCAAGGTGCTGCTGCAAGCAAAGTTACACAAGTCCCCCTGAGTGTTGCTTTTCTCGAGAAAAGAGCGCTTTACAGCGCTTTCTGGCTGCTAGAGACATGCAGAAAGAGCAAGTGTGGCAGAATGTGTTCCAAAGCAGCTGGAGCTACCACGGGCTCCGGACAGGCTTATTTTCACTTGGAGAACACAGAAAACACACCAAGGTGCTGCTGCAAGCAAAGTTACACAAGTCCCCCTGAGTGTTGCTTTTCTCGAGAAAAGAGCGCTTTACAGCGCTTTCTGGCTGCTAGAGACATGCAGAAAGAGCAAGTGTGGCAGAATGTGTTCCAAAGCAGCTGGAGCTACCACGAGGCTTATTTTCACTTGGAGAACACAGAAAACACACCAAGGTGCTGCTGCAAGCAAAGTTACAGAAGTCCCCCTGAGTGTTGCTTTTCTCGAGAAAAGAGCGCTTTACAGCGCTTTCTGGCTGCTAGAGACATGCAGAAAGAGCAAGTGTGGCAGAATGTGTTCCAAAGCAGCTGGAGCTACCACGGGCTCCGCAGCGTGTGTACAGGCTTATTTTCACTTGGAGAACACAGAAAACACACCAAGGTGCTGCTGCAAGCAAAGTTACAGAAGTCCCCCTGAGTGTTGCTTTTCTCGAGAAAAGAGCGCTTTACAGCGCTTTCTGGCTGCTAGAGACATGCAGAAAGAGCAAGTGTGGCAGAATGTGTTCCAAAGCAGCTGGAGCTACCACGGGCTCCGGACAGGCTTATTTTCACTTGGAGAACACAGAAAACACACCAAGGTGCTGCTGCAAGCAAAGTTACAGAAGTCCCCCTGAGTGTTGCTTTTCTCGAGAAAAGAGCGCTTTACAGCGCTTTCTGGCTGCTAGAGACATGCAGAAAGAGCAAGTGTGGCAGAATGTGTTCCAAAGCAGCTGGAGCTACCACGGGCTCCGGACAGGCTTATTTTCACTTGGAGAACACAGAAAACACACCAAGGTGCTGCTGCAAGCAAAGTTACAGAAGTCCCCCTGAGTGTTGCTTTTCTCGAGAAAAGAGCGCTTTACAGCGCTTTCTGGCTGCTAGAGACATGCAGAAAGAGCAAGTGTGGCAGAATGTGTTCCAAAGCAGCTGGAGCTACCACGGGCTCTTGGACAGGCTTATTTTCACTTGGAGAACACAGAAAACACACCAAGGTGCTGCTGCAAGCAAAGTTACAGAAGTCCCCCTGAGTGTTGCTTTTCTCGGGCAAAAGAGCGCTTTACAGCGCTTTCTGGCTGCTAGAGACATGCAGAAAGAGCAAGTGTGGCAGAATGTGTTCCAAAGCAGCTGGAGCTACCACGGGCTCCGGACAGGCTTATTTTCACTTGGAGAACACAGAAAACACACCAAGGTGCTGCTGCAAGCAAAGTTGCAGAAGTCCCCCTGAGTGTTGCTTTTCTCGAGAAAAGAGCGCTTTACAGCGCTTTCTGGCTGCTAGAGACATGCAGAAAGAGCAAGTGTGGCAGAATGTGTTCCAAAGCAGCTGGAGCTACCACGGGCTCCGGACAGGCTTATTTTCACTTGGAGAACACAGAAAACACACCAAGGTGCTGCTGCAAGCAAAGTTACACAAGTCCCCCTGAGTGTTGCTTTTCTCGAGAAAAGAGCGCTTTACAGCGCTTTCTGGCTGCTAGAGACATGCAGAAAGAGCAAGTGTGGCAGAATGTGTTCCAAAGCAGCTGGAGCTACCACGGGCTCCGGACAGGCTTATTTTCACTTGGAGAACACAGAAAACACACCAAGGTGCTGCTGCAAGCAAAGTTACACAAGTCCCCCTGAGTGTTGCTTTTCTCGAGAAAAGAGCGCTTTACAGCGCTTTCTGGCTGCTAGAGACATGCAGAAAGAGCAAGTGTGGCAGAATGTGTTCCAAAGCAGCTGGAGCTACCACGGGCTCCGCACAGGCTTATTTTCACTTGGAGAACACAGAAAACACACCAAGGTGCTGCTGCAAGCAAAGTTACAGAAGTCCCCCTGAGTGTTGCTTTTCTCGAGAAAAGAGCGCTTTACAGCGCTTTCTGGCTGCTAGAGACATGCAGAAAGAGCAAGTGTGGCAGAATGTGTTCCAAAGCAGCTGGAGCTACCACGGGCTCCGGACAGGCTTATTTTCACTTGGAGAACACAGAAAACACACCAAGGTGCTGCTGCAAGCAAAGTTACAGAAGTCCCCCTGAGTGTTGCTTTTCTCGAGAAAAGAGCGCTTTACAGCGCTTTCTGGCTGCTAGAGACATGCAGAAAGAGCAAGTGTGGCAGAATGTGTTCCAAAGCAGCTGGAGCTACCACGGGCTCCGGACAGGCTTATTTTCACTTGGAGAACACAGAAAACACACCAAGGTGCTGCTGCAAGCAAAGTTACAGAAGTCCCCCTGAGTGTTGCTTTTCTCGAGAAAAGAGCGCTTTACAGCGCTTTCTGGCTGCTAGAGACATGCAGAAAGAGCAAGTGTGGCAGAATGTGTTCCAAAGCAGCTGGAGCTACCACGGGCTCCGGACAGGCTTATTTTCACTTGGAGAACACAGAAAACACACCAAGGTGCTGCTGCAAGCAAAGTTACAGAAGTCCCCCTGAGTGTTGCTTTTTTGAGGAAAAGAGCGCTTTACAGCGCTTTCTGGCTGCTAGAGACATGCAGAAAGAGCAAGTGTGGCAGAATGTGTTCCAAAGCAGCTGGAGCTACCACGGGCTCCTGACAGGCTTATTTTCACTTGGAGAACACAGAATACACCCCAAGGTGCTGCTGCAAGCAAAGTTACAGAGGTTTCCCAGAGTGTTGCTTTTCTCGAGAAAAGAGCGCTTTACAGCGCTTTCTGGCTGCTAGAGACATGCAGAAAGAGCAAGTGTGGCAGAATGTGTTCCAAAGCAGCTGGAGCTACCACGGGCTCCGGACAGGCTTATTTTCACTTGGAGAACACAGAAAACACACCAAGGTGCTGCTGCAAGCAAAATTACAGAGGTTTCCCAGAGTGTTGCTTTTCTCGAGAAAAGAGCGCTTTACAGCGCTTTCTGGCTGCTAGAGACATGCAGAAAGAGCAAGTGTGGCAGAATGTGTTCCAAAGCAGCTGGAGCTACCACGGGCTCCGGACAGGCTTATTTTCACTTGGAGAACACAGAAAACACACCAAGGTGCTGCTGCAAGCAAAGTTACACAAGTCCCCCTGAGTGTTGCTTTTCTCGGGTAAAAGAGCGCTTTACAGCGCTTTCTGGCTGCTAGAGACATGCAGAAAGAGCAAGTGTGGCAGAATGTGTTCCAAAGCAGCTGGAGCTACCACGGGCTCCGGACAGGCTTATTTTCACTTGGAGAACACAGAAAACACACCAAGGTGCTGCTGCAAGCAAAGTTACAGAAGTCCCCCTGAGTGTTGCTTTTCTCGAGAAAAGAGCGCTTTACAGCGCTTTCTGGCTGCTAGAGACATGCAGAAAGAGCAAGTGTGGCAGAATGTGTTCCAAAGCAGCTGGAGCTACCACGGGCTCCGGACAGGCTTATTTTCACTTGGAGAACACAGAAAACACACCAAGGTGCTGCTGCAAGCAAAGTTACAGAAGTCCCCCTGAGTGTTGCTTTTCTCGGGCAAAAGAGCGCTTTACAGCGCTTTCTGGCTGCTAGAGACATGCAGAAAGAGCAAGTGTGGCAGAATGTGTTCCAAAGCAGCTGGAGCTACCACGGGCTCCGGACAGGCTTCTTTTCACTTGGAGAACACAGAAAACACACCAAGGTGCTGCTGCAAGCAAAGTTACAGAGGTTTCCCAGAGTGTTGCTTTTCTCGAGAAAAGAGCGCTTTACAGCGCTTTCTGGCTGCTAGAGACATGCAGAAAGAGCAAGTGTGGCAGAATGTGTTCCAAAGCAGCTGGAGCTACCACGGGCTCCGGACAGGCTTATTTTCACTTGGAGAACACAGAAAACACACCAAGGTGCTGCTGCAAGCAAAGTTACAGAAATCCCCCTGAGTGTTGCTTTTCTCGAGAAAAGAGCGCTTTACAGCGCTTTCTGACTGCTAGAGACATGCAGAAAGAGCAAGTGTGGCAGAATGTGTTCCAAAGCAGCTGGAGCTACCACGGGCTCTGGACAGGCTTATTTTCACTTGGAGAACACAGAAAACACACCAAGGTGCTGCTGCAAGCAAAGTTACAGAAGTCCCCCTGAGTGTTGCTTTTTTGAGGAAAAGAGCGCTTTACAGCGCTTTCTGGCTGCTAGAGACATGCAGAAAGAGCAAGTGTGGCAGAATGTGTTCCAAAGCAGCTGGAGCTACCACGGGCTCTGGACAGGCTTATTTTCACTTGGAGAACACAGAAAACACACCAAGGTGCTGCTGCAAGCAAAGTTACAGAGGTTTCCCAGAGTGTTGCTTTTCTCGAGAAAAGAGCGCTTTACAGCGCTTTCTGGCTGCTAGAGACATGCAGAAAGAGCAAGTGTGGCAGAATGTGTTCCAAAGCAGCTGGAGCTACCACGGGCTCCGGACAGGCTTATTTTCACTTGGAGAACACAGAAAACACACCAAGGTGCTGCTGCAAGCAAAGTTACAGAGGTTTCCCAGAGTGTTGCTTTTCTCGAGAAAAGAGCGCTTTACAGCGCTTTCTGGCTGCTAGAGACATGCAGAAAGAGCAAGTGTGGCAGAATGTGTTCCAAAGCAGCTGGAGCTACCACGGGCTCCGGACAGGCTTATTTTCACTTGGAGAACACAGAAAACACACCAAGGTGCTGCTGCAAGCAAAGTTACACAAGTCCCCCTGAGTGTTGCTTTTCTCGAGAAAAGAGTGCTTTACAGCGCTTTCTGGCTGCTAGAGACATGCAGAAAGAGCAAGTGTGGCAGAATGTGTTCCAAAGCAGCTGGAGCTACCACGGGCTCCTGACAGGCTTATTTTCACTTGGAGAACACAGAATACACCCCAAGGTGCTGCTGCAAGCAAAGTTACAGAAGTCCCCCTGAGTGTTGCTTTTCTGGGAAAAGAGCGCTTTACAGCGCTTTCTGGCTGCTAGAGACATGCAGAAAGAGCAAGTGTGGCAGAATGTGTTCCAAAGCAGCTGGAGCTACCACGGGCTCCGGACAGGCTTATTTTCACTTGGAGAACACAGAAAACACACCAAGGTGCTGCTGCAAGCAAAGTTACAGAAGTCCCCCTGAGTGTTGCTTTTTTGAGGAAAAGAGCGCTTTACAGCGCTTTCTGGCTGCTAGAGACATGCAGAAAGAGCAAGTGTGGCAGAATGTGTTCCAAAGCAGCTGGAGCTACCACGGGCTCCGGACAGGCTTATTTTCACTTGGAGAACACAGAAAACACACCAAGGTGCTGCTGCAAGCAAAGTTACAGAGGTTTCCCAGAGTGTTGCTTTTCTCGAGAAAAGAGCGCTTTACAGCGCTTTCTGGCTGCTAGAGACATGCAGAAAGAGCAAGTGTGGCAGAATGTGTTCCAAAGCAGCTGGAGCTACCACGGGCTCCGGACAGGCTTATTTTCACTTGGAGAACACAGAAAACACACCAAGGTGCTGCTGCAAGCAAAGTTACAGAAGTCCCCCTGAGTGTTGCTTTTCTCGAGAAAAGAGCGCTTTACAGCGCTTTCTGACTGCTAGAGACATGCAGAAAGAGCAAGTGTGGCAGAATGTGTTCCAAAGCAGCTGGAGCTACCACGGGCTCCGGACAGGCTTATTTTCACTTGGAGAACACAGAAAACACACCAAGGTGCTGCTGCAAGCAAAGTTACAGAGGTTTCCCAGAGTGTTGCTTTTCTCGAGAAAAGAGCGCTTTACAGCGCTTTCTGGCTGCTAGAGACATGCAGAAAGAGCAAGTGTGGCAGAATGTGTTCCAAAGCAGCTGGAGCTACCACGGGCTCCGGACAGGCTTATTTTCACTTGGAGAACACAGAAAACACACCAAGGTGCTGCTGCAAGCAAAGTTACACAAGTCCCCCTGAGTGTTGCTTTTCTCGAGAAAAGAGTGCTTTACAGCGCTTTCTGGCTGCTAGAGACATGCAGAAAGAGCAAGTGTGGCAGAATGTGTTCCAAAGCAGCTGGAGCTACCACGGGCTCCGGACAGGCTTATTTTCACTTGGAGAACACAGAATACACCCCAAGGTGCTGCTGCAAGCAAAGTTACAGAAGTCCCCCTGAGTGTTGCTTTTCTGGGGAAAAGAGCGCTTTACAGCGCTTTCTGGCTGCTAGAGACATGCAGAAAGAGCAAGTGTGGCAGAATGTGTTCCAAAGCAGCTGGAGCTACCACGGGCTCCGGACAGGCTTATTTTCACTTGGAGAACACAGAAAACACACCAAGGTGCTGCTGCAAGCAAAGTTACAGAAGTCCCCCTGAGTGTTGCTTTTCTCGAGAAAAGAGCGCTTTACAGCGCTTTCTGGCTGCTAGAGACATGCAGAAAGAGCAAGTGTGGCAGAATGTGTTCCAAAGCAGCTGGAGCTACCACGGGCTCCGCACAGGCTTATTTTCACTTGGAGAACACAGAAAACACACCAAGGTGCTGCTGCAAGCAAAGTTACAGAGGTTTCCCAGAGTGTTGCTTTTCTCGAGAAAAGAGCGCTTTACAGCGCTTTCTGGCTGCTAGAGACATGCAGAAAGAGCAAGTGTGGCAGAATGTGTTCCAAAGCAGCTGGAGCTACCACGGGCTCCGGACAGGCTTATTTTCACTTGGAGAACACAGAAAACACACCAAGGTGCTGCTGCAAGCAAAGTTACACAAGTCCCCCTGAGTGTTGCTTTTCTCGAGAAAAGAGCGCTTTACAGCGCTTTCTGGCTGCTAGAGACATGCAGAAAGAGCAAGTGTGGCAGAATGTGTTAAAAGCAGCTGGAGCTACCACGGGCTCCGGACAGGCTTCTTTTCACTTGGAGAACACAGAAAAACACACCAAGGTGCTGCTGCAAGCAAAGTTACAGAGGTTTCCCAGAGTGTTGCTTTTCTCGAGAAAAGAGCGCTTTACAGCGCTTTCTGGCTGCTAGAGACATGCAGAAAGAGCAAGTGTGGCAGAATGTGTTCCAAAGCAGCTGGAGCTACCACGGGCTCCGGACAGGCTTATTTTCACTTGGAGAACACAGAAAACACACCAAGGTGCTGCTGCAAGCAAAGTTACAGAAGTCCCCCTGAGTGTTGCTTTTCTCGAGAAAAGAGCGCTTTACAGCGCTTTCTGGCTGCTAGAGACATGCAGAAAGAGCAAGTGTGGCAGAATGTGTTCCAAAGCAGCTGGAGCTACCACGGGCTCCGGACAGGCTTATTTTCACTTGGAGAACACAGAAAACACACCAAGGTGCTGCTGCAAGCAAAGTTACACAAGTCCCCCTGAGTGTTGCTTTTCTCGAGAAAAGAGTGCTTTACAGCGCTTTCTGGCTGCTAGAGACATGCAGAAAGAGCAAGTGTGGCAGAATGTGTTCCAAAGCAGCTGGAGCTACCACGGGCTCCGCACAGGCTTATTTTCACTTGGAGAACACAGAAAACACACCAAGGTGCTGCTGCAAGCAAAGTTACACAAGTCCCCCTGAGTGTTGCTTTTCTGGGGAAAAGAGCGCTTTACAGCGCTTTCTGGCTGCTAGAGACATGCAGAAAGAGCAAGTGTGGCAGAATGTGTTCCAAAGCAGCTGGAGCTACCACGGGCTCCGGACAGGCTTCTTTTCACTTGGAGAACACAGAAAACACACCAAGGTGCTGCTGCAAGCAAAGTTACAGAAATCCCCCTGAGTGTTGCTTTTCTCGAGAAAAGAGCGCTTTACAGCGCTTTCTGGCTGCTAGAGACATGCAGAAAGAGCAAGTGTGGCAGAATGTGTTCCAAAGCAGCTGGAGCTACCACGGGCTCCGGACAGGCTTATTTTCACTTGGAGAACACAGAAAACACACCAAGGTGCTGCTGCAAGCAAAGTTACAGAGGTTTCCCAGAGTGTTGCTTTTCTCGAGAAAAGAGCGCTTTACAGCGCTTTCTGGCTGCTAGAGACATGCAGAAAGAGCAAGTGTGGCAGAATGTGTTCCAAAGCAGCTGGAGCTACCACGGGCTCCGGACAGGCTTATTTTCACTTGGAGAACACAGAAAACACACCAAGGTGCTGCTGCAAGCAAAGTTACAGAGGTTTCCCAGAGTGTTGCTTTTTCGAGAAAAGAGCGCTTTACAGCGCTTTCTGGCTGCTAGAGACATGCAGAAAGAGCAAGTGTGGCAGAATGTGTTCCAAAGCAGCTGGAGCTACCACGGGCTCCGGACAGGCTTATTTTCACTTGGAGAAACACAGAAAACACACCAAGGTGCTGCTGCAAGCAAAGTTACACAAGTCCCCCTGAGTGTTGCTTTTCTCGGGCAAAAGAGCGCTTTACAGCGCTTTCTGGCTGCTAGAGACATGCAGAAAGAGCAAGTGTGGCAGAATGTGTTCCAAAGCAGCTGGAGCTACCACGGGCTCCGGACAGGCTTATTTTCACTTGGAGAACACAGAAAACACACCAAGGTGCTGCTGCAAGCAAAGTTACAGAAGTCCCCCTGAGTGTTGCTTTTCTCGAGAAAAGAGCGCTTTACAGCGCTTTCTGGCTGCTAGAGACATGCAGAAAGAGCAAGTGTGGCAGAATGTGTTCCAAAGCAGCTGGAGCTACCACGGGCTCTGGACAGGCTTATTTTCACTTGGAGAACACAGAAAACACACCAAGGTGCTGCTGCAAGCAAAGTTACACAAGTCCCCCTGAGTGTTGCTTTTCTCGAGAAAAGAGCGCTTTACAGCGCTTTCTGGCTGCTAGAGACATGCAGAAAGAGCAAGTGTGGCAGAATGTGTTCCAAAGCAGCTGGAGCTACCACGGGCTCCGCACAGGCTTATTTTCACTTGGAGAACACAGAAAACACACCAAGGTGCTGCTGCAAGCAAAGTTACACAAGTCCCCCTGAGTGTTGCTTTTCTCGAGAAAAGAGTGCTTTACAGCGCTTTCTGGCTGCTAGAGACATGCAGAAAGAGCAAGTGTGGCAGAATGTGTTCCAAAGCAGCTGGAGCTACCACGGGCTCCTGACAGGCTTATTTTCACTTGGAGAACACAGAATACACCCCAAGGTGCTGCTGCAAGCAAAGTTACAGAAGTCCCCGAGTGTTGCTTTTCTGGGGAAAAGAGCGCTTTACAGCGCTTTCTGGCTGCTAGAGACATGCAGAAAGAGCAAGTGTGGCAGAATGTGTTCCAAAGCAGCTGGAGCTACCACGGGCTCCGGACAGGCTTATTTTCACTTGGAGAACACAGAAAACACACCAAGGTGCTGCTGCAAGCAAAAGTTGCAGAAGTCCCCCTGAGTGTTGCTTTTCTCGAGAAAAGAGCGCTTTACAGCGCTTTCTGGCTGCTAGAGACATGCAGAAAGAGCAAGTGTGGCAGAATGTGTTCCAAAGCAGCTGGAGCTACCACGGGCTCCGGACAGGCTTATTTTCACTTGGAGAACACAGAAAACACACCAAGGTGCTGCTGCAAGCAAAGTTACACAAGTCCCCCTGAGTGTCTGCTTTTCTCGAGAAAAGAGCGCTTTACAGCGCTTTCTGGCTGCTAGAGACATGCAGAAAGAGCAAGTGTGGCAGAATGTGTTCCAAAGCAGCTGGAGCTACCACGGGCTCCGGACAGGCTTATTTCACTTGGAGAACACAGAAAACACACCAAGGTGCTGCTGCAAGCAAAGTTACAGAAGTCCCCCTGAGTGTTGCTTTTCTCGAGAAAAGAGCGCTTTACAGCGCTTTCTGGCTGCTAGAGACATGCAGAAAGAGCAAGTGTGGCAGAATGTGTTCCAAAGCAGCTGGAGCTACCACGGGCTCCGGACAGGCTTATTTTCACTTGGAGAACACAGAAAACACACCAAGGTGCTGCTGCAAGCAAAGTTACACAAGTCCCCCTGAGTGTTGCTTTTCTCGGGCAAAAGAGCGCTTTACAGCGCTTTCTGGCTGCTAGAGACATGCAGAAAGAGCAAGTGTGGCAGAATGTGTTCCAAAGCAGCTGGAGCTACCACGGGCTCCGCACAGGCTTATTTCACTTGGAGAACACAGAAAACACACCAAGGTGCTGCTGCAAGCAAAGTTACACAAGTCCCCCTGAGTGTTGCTTTTCTCGAGAAAAGAGTGCTTTACAGTGCTTTCTGGCTGCTAGAGACATGCAGAAAGAGCAAGTGTGGCAGAATGTGTTCCAAAGCAGCTGGAGCTACCACGGGCTCCGCACAGGCTTATTTTCACTTGGAGAACACAGAAAACACACCAAGGTGCTGCTGCAAGCAAAGTTACACAAGTCCCCCTGAGTGTTGCTTTTCTGGGGAAAAGAGCGCTTTACAGCGCTTTCTGGCTGCTAGAGACATGCAGAAAGAGCAAGTGTGGCAGAATGTGTTCCAAAGCAGCTGGAGCTACCACGGGCTCCGGACAGGCTTATTTTCACTTGGAGAACACAGAAAACACACCAAGGTGCTGCTGCAAGCAAAGTTACAGAAATCCCCCTGAGTGTTGCTTTTCTCGAGAAAAGAGCGCTTTACAGCGCTTTCTGGCTGCTAGAGACATGCAGAAAGAGCAAGTGTGGCAGAATGTGTTCCAAAGCAGCTGGAGCTACCACGGGCTCCGGACAGGCTTATTTTCACTTGGAGAACACAGAAAACACACCAAGGTGCTGCTGCAAGCAAAGTTACAGAAGTCCCCCTGAGTGTTGCTTTTCTCGAGAAAAGAGCGCTTTACAGCGCTTTCTGGCTGCTAGAGACATGCAGAAAGAGCAAGTGTGGCAGAATGTGTTCCAAAGCAGCTGGAGCTACCACGGGCTCCGGACAGGCTTATTTTCACTTGGAGAACACAGAAAACACACCAAGGTGCTGCTGCAAGCAAAGTTACAGAGGTTTCCCAGAGTGTTGCTTTTCTCGAGAAAAGAGCGCTTTACAGCGCTTTCTGGCTGCTAGAGACATGCAGAAAGAGCAAGTGTGGCAGAATGTGTTCCAAAGCAGCTGGAGCTACCACGGGCTCCGGACAGGCTTATTTTCACTTGGAGAACACAGAAAACACACCAAGGTGCTGCTGCAAGCAAAGTTACACAAGTCCCCCTGAGTGTTGCTTTTCTCGGGCAAAAGAGCGCTTTACAGCGCTTTCTGGCTGCTAGAGACATGCAGAAAGAGCAAGTGTGGCAGAATGTGTTCCAAAGCAGCTGGAGCTACCACGGGCTCCGGACAGGCTTATTTTCACTTGGAGAACACAGAAAACACACCAAGGTGCTGCTGCAAGCAAAGTTACAGAAGTCCCCCTGAGTGTTGCTTTTCTCGAGAAAAGAGCGCTTTACAGCGCTTTCTGGCTGCTAGAGACATGCAGAAAGAGCAAGTGTGGCAGAATGTGTTCCAAAGCAGCTGGAGCTACCACGGGCTCCGGACAGGCTTATTTTCACTTGGAGAACACAGAAAACACACCAAGGTGCTGCTGCAAGCAAAGTTACAGAAGTCCCCCTGAGTGTTGCTTTTCTCGAGAAAAGAGCGCTTTACAGCGCTTTCTGGCTGCTAGAGACATGCAGAAAGAGCAAGTGTGGCAGAATGTGTTCCAAAGCAGCTGGAGCTACCACGGGCTCCGCACAGGCTTATTTTCACTTGGAGAACACAGAAAACACACCAAGGTGCTGCTGCAAGCAAAGTTACAGAAGTCCCCCTGAGTGTTGCTTTTCTCGAGAAAAGAGCGCTTTACAGCGCTTTCTGGCTGCTAGAGACATGCAGAAAGAGCAAGTGTGGCAGAATGTGTTCCAAAGCAGCTGGAGCTACCACGGCCTCCGGACAGGCTTATTTTCACTTGGAGAACACAGAAAACACACCAAGGTGCTGCTGCAAGCAAAGTTACACAAGTCCCCCTGAGTGTTGCTTTTTCTCGGGCAAAAGAGCGCTTTACAGCGCTTTCTGGCTGCTAGAGACATGCAGAAAGAGCAAGTGTGGCAGAATGTGTTCCAAAGCAGCTGGAGCTACCACGGGCTCCGGGACAGGCTTATTTTCACTTGGAGAACACAGAAAACACACCAAGGTGCTGCTGCAAGCAAAGTTACAGAGGTGTCCCAGAGTGTTGCTTTTCTCGAGAAAAGAGCGCTTTACAGCGCTTTCTGGCTGCTAGAGACATGCAGAAAGAGCAAGTGTGGCAGAATGTGTTCCAAAGCAGCTGGAGCTACCACGGGCTCCGGACAGGCTTATTTTCACTTGGAGAACACAGAAAACACCCCAAGGTGCTGCTGCAAGCAAAGTTACAGAAGTCCCCCTGAGTGTTGCTTTTCTCGAGAAAAGAGCGCTTTACAGCGCTTTCTGGCTGCTAGAGACATGCAGAAAGAGCAAGTGTGGCAGAATGTGTTCCAAAGCAGCTGGAGCTACCACAGGCTCCGGACAGGCTTATTTTCACTTGGAGAACACAGAAAACACACCAAGGTGCTGCTGCAAGCAAAGTTACAGAAGTCCCCCTGAGTGTTGCTTTTCTCGAGAAAAGAGCGCTTTACAGCGCTTTCTGGCTGCTAGAGACATGCAGAAAGAGCAAGTGTGGCAGAATGTGTTCCAAAGCAGCTGGAGCTACCACGGGCTCCGGACAGGCTTATTTTCACTTGGAGAACACAGAAAACACACCAAGGTGCTGCTGCAAGCAAAGTTGCAGAAGTCCCCCTGAGTGTTGCTTTTCTCGAGAAAAGAGCGCTTTACAGCGCTTTCTGGCTGCTAGAGACATGCAGAAAGAGCAAGTGTGGCAGAATGTGTTCCAAAGCAGCTGGAGCTACCACGGGCTCCGGACAGGCTTATTTTCACTTGGAGAACACAGAAAACACACCAACGTGCTGCTGCAAGCAAAGTTACAGAAGTCCCCCTGAGTGTTGCTTTTCTCGAGAAAAGAGCGCTTTACAGCGCTTTCTGGCTGCTAGAGACATGCAGAAAGAGCAAGTGTGGCAGAATGTGTTCCAAAGCAGCTGGAGCTACCACGGGCTCCGGACAGGCTTATTTTCACTTGGAGAACACAGAAAACACACCAAGGTGCTGCTGCAAGCAAAGTTACACAAGTCCCCCTGAGTGTTGCTTTTCTCGAGAAAAGAGCGCTTTACAGCGCTTTCTGGCTGCTAGAGACATGCAGAAAGAGCAAGTGTGGCAGAATGTGTTCCAAAGCAGCTGGAGCTACCACGGGCTCCGGACAGGCTTATTTTCACTTGGAGAACACAGAAAACACACCAAGGTGCTGCTGCAAGCAAAGTTACACAAGTCCCCCTGAGTGTTGCTTTTCTCGAGAAAAGAGCGCTTTACAGCGCTTTCTGGCTGCTAGAGACATGCAGAAAGAGCAAGTGTGGCAGAATGTGTTCCAAAGCAGCTGGAGCTACCACGGGCTCCGGACAGGCTTATTTTCACTTGGAGAACACAGAAAACACACCAAGGTGCTGCTGCAAGCAAAGTTACACAAGTCCCCCTGAGTGTTGCTTTTCTCGAGAAAAGAGCGCTTTACAGCGCTTTCTGACTGCTAGAGACATGCAGAAAGAGCAAGTGTGGCAGAATGTGTTCCAAAGCAGCTGGAGCTACCACGGGCTCCGGACAGGCTTATTTTCACTTGGAGAACACAGAAAACACCCCAAGGTGCTGCTGCAAGCAAAGTTACACAAGTCCCCCTGAGTGTTGCTTTTCTCGGGCAAAAGAGCGCTTTACAGCGCTTTCTGGCTGCTAGAGACATGCAGAAAGAGCAAGTGTGGCAGAATGTGTTCCAAAGCAGCTGGAGCTACCACGGGCTCCGGACAGGCTTATTTTCACTTGGAGAACACAGAAAACACACCAAGGTGCTGCTGCAAGCAAAGTTACAGAAGTCCCCCTGAGTGTTGCTTTTCTCGAGAAAAGAGCGCTTTACAGCGCTTTCTGGCTGCTAGAGACATGCAGAAAGAGCAAGTGTGGCAGAATGTGTTCCAAAGCAGCTGGAGCTACCACGGGCTCTGGACAGGCTTATTTTCACTTGGAGAACACAGAAAACACACCAAGGTGCTGCTGCAAGCAAAGTTACAGAAGTCCCCCTGAGTGTTGCTTTTCTCGAGAAAAGAGCGCTTTACAGCGCTTTCTGGCTGCTAGAGACATGCAGAAAGAGCAAGTGTGGCAGAATGTGTTCCAAAGCAGCTGGAGCTACCACGGGCTCCGGACAGGCTTATTTTCACTTGGAGAACACAGAAAACACACCAAGGTGCTGCTGCAAGCAAAGTTACAGAAGTCCCCCTGAGTGTTGCTTTTCTCGAGAAAAGAGCGCTTTACAGCGCTTTCTGGCTGCTAGAGACATGCAGAAAGAGCAAGTGTGGCAGAATGTGTTCCAAAGCAGCTGGAGCTACCACGGGCTCCGGACAGGCTTATTTTCACTTGGAGAACACAGAAAACACACCAAGGTGCTGCTGCAAGCAAAGTTACAGAGGTGTCCCAGAGTGTTGCTTTTCTCGAGAAAAGAGCGCTTTACAGCGCTTTCTGGCTGCTAGAGACATGCAGAAAGAGCAAGTGTGGCAGAATGTGTTCCAAAGCAGCTGGAGCTACCACGGGCTCCGGACAGGCTTATTTTCACTTGGAGAACACAGAAAACACCCCAAGGTGCTGCTGCAAGCAAAGTTACAGAAGTCCCCCTGAGTGTTGCTTTTCTCGAGAAAAGAGCGCTTTACAGCGCTTTCTGGCTGCTAGAGACATGCAGAAAGAGCAAGTGTGGCAGAATGTGTTCCAAAGCAGCTGGAGCTACCACGGGCTCCGGACAGGCTTATTTTCACTTGGAGAACACAGAAAACACACCAAGGTGCTGCTGCAAGCAAAGTTACAGAAGTCCCCCTGAGTGTTGCTTTTCTCGAGAAAAGAGCGCTTTACAGCGCTTTCTGGCTGCTAGAGACATGCAGAAAGAGCAAGTGTGGCAGAATGTGTTCCAAAGCAGCTGGAGCTACCACGGGCTCCGGACAGGCTTATTTTCACTTGGAGAACACAGAAAACACACCAAGGTGCTGCTGCAAGCAAAGTTGCAGAAGTCCCCCTGAGTGTTGCTTTTCTCGAGAAAAGAGCGCTTTACAGCGCTTTCTGGCTGCTAGAGACATGCAGAAAGAGCAAGTGTGGCAGAATGTGTTCCAAAGCAGCTGGAGCTACCACGGGCTCCGGACAGGCTTATTTTCACTTGGAGAACACAGAAAACACACCAAGGTGCTGCTGCAAGCAAAGTTACACAAGTCCCCCTGAGTGTTGCTTTTCTCGAGAAAAGAGCGCTTTACAGCGCTTTCTGGCTGCTAGAGACATGCAGAAAGAGCAAGTGTGGCAGAATGTGTTCCAAAGCAGCTGGAGCTACCACGGGCTCCGGACAGGCTTATTTTCACTTGGAGAACACAGAAAACACACCAAGGTGCTGCTGCAAGCAAAGTTACACAAGTCCCCCTGAGTGTTGCTTTTCTCGAGAAAAGAGCGCTTTACAGCGCTTTCTGGCTGCTAGAGACATGCAGAAAGAGCAAGTGTGGCAGAATGTGTTCCAAAGCAGCTGGAGCTACCACGGGCTCCGGACAGGCTTATTTTCACTTGGAGAACACAGAAAACACACCAAGGTGCTGCTGCAAGCAAAGTTACAGAAGTCCCCCTGAGTGTTGCTTTTTTGAGGAAAAGAGCGCTTTACAGCGCTTTCTGGCTGCTAGAGACATGCAGAAAGAGCAAGTGTGGCAGAATGTGTTCCAAAGCAGCTGGAGCTACCACGGGCTCCTGACAGGCTTATTTTCACTTGGAGAACACAGAATACACCCCAAGGTGCTGCTGCAAGCAAAGTTACAGAGGTTTCCCAGAGTGTTGCTTTTCTCGAGAAAAGAGCGCTTTACAGCGCTTTCTGGCTGCTAGAGACATGCAGAAAGAGCAAGTGTGGCAGAATGTGTTCCAAAGCAGCTGGAGCTACCACGGGCTCCGGACAGGCTTATTTTCACTTGGAGAACACAGAAAACACACCAAGGTGCTGCTGCAAGCAAAATTACAGAGGTTTCCCAGAGTGTTGCTTTTCTCGAGAAAAGAGCGCTTTACAGCGCTTTCTGGCTGCTAGAGACATGCAGAAAGAGCAAGTGTGGCAGAATGTGTTCCAAAGCAGCTGGAGCTACCACGGGCTCCGGACAGGCTTATTTTCACTTGGAGAACACAGAAAACACACCAAGGTGCTGCTGCAAGCAAAGTTACAGAAGTCCCCCTGAGTGTTGCTTTTCTCGGGTAAAAGAGCGCTTTACAGCGCTTTCTGGCTGCTAGAGACATGCAGAAAGAGCAAGTGTGGCAGAATGTGTTCCAAAGCAGCTGGAGCTACCACGGGCTCCGGACAGGCTTATTTTCACTTGGAGAACACAGAAAACACACCAAGGTGCTGCTGCAAGCAAAGTTACAGAAGTCCCCCTGAGTGTTGCTTTTCTCGAGAAAAGAGCGCTTTACAGCGCTTTCTGGCTGCTAGAGACATGCAGAAAGAGCAAGTGTGGCAGAATGTGTTCCAAAGCAGCTGGAGCTACCACGGGCTCCGGACAGGCTTATTTTCACTTGGAGAACACAGAAAACACACCAAGGTGCTGCTGCAAGCAAAGTTACAGAAGTCCCCCTGAGTGTTGCTTTTCTCGGGCAAAAGAGCGCTTTACAGCGCTTTCTGGCTGCTAGAGACATGCAGAAAGAGCAAGTGTGGCAGAATGTGTTCCAAAGCAGCTGGAGCTACCACGGGCTCCGGACAGGCTTCTTTTCACTTGGAGAACACAGAAAACACACCAAGGTGCTGCTGCAAGCAAAGTTACAGAGGTTTCCCAGAGTGTTGCTTTTCTCGAGAAAAGAGCGCTTTACAGCGCTTTCTGGCTGCTAGAGACATGCAGAAAGAGCAAGTGTGGCAGAATGTGTTCCAAAGCAGCTGGAGCTACCACGGGCTCCGGACAGGCTTATTTTCACTTGGAGAACACAGAAAACACACCAAGGTGCTGCTGCAAGCAAAGTTACAGAAATCCCCCTGAGTGTTGCTTTTCTCGAGAAAAGAGCGCTTTACAGCGCTTTCTGACTGCTAGAGACATGCAGAAAGAGCAAGTGTGGCAGAATGTGTTCCAAAGCAGCTGGAGCTACCACGGGCTCTGGACAGGCTTATTTTCACTTGGAGAACACAGAAAACACACCAAGGTGCTGCTGCAAGCAAAGTTAC
>NW_028154491.1:0-67097 GCF_965231275.1 Zosterops lateralis
CCTGTGGGGAGCCCGTGGTAGCTCCAGCTGCTTTGGAACACATTCTGCCACACTTGCTCTTTCTGCATGTCTCTAGCAGCCAGAAAGCGCTGTAAAGCGCTCTTTTCTCGAGAAAAGCAACACTCTGGGAAACCTCTGTAACTTTGCTTGCAGCAGCACCTTGGTGTGTTTTCTGTGTTCTCCAAGTGAAAATAAGCCTGTCGGGAGCCCGTGGTAGCTCCAGCTGCTTTGGAACACATTCTGCCACACTTGCTCTTTCTGCATGTCTCTAGCAGCCAGAAAGCGCTGTAAAGCGCTCTTTTCTCGAGAAAAGCAACACTCTGGGAAACCTCTGTAACTTTGCTTGCAGCAGCACCTTGGTGTGTTTTCTGTGTTCTCCAAGTGAAAATAAGCCTGTGGGGAGCCCGTGGTAGCTCCAGCTGCTTTGGAACACATTCTGCCACACTTGCTCTTTCTGCATGTCTCTAGCAGCCAGAAAGCGCTGTAAAGCGCTCTTTTCTCGAGAAAAGCAACACTCTGGGAAACCTCTGTAACTTTGCTTGCAGCAGCACCTTGGTGTGTTTTCTGTGTTCTCCAAGTGAAAATAAGCCTGTGGGGAGCCCGTGGTAGCTCCAGCTGCTTTGGAACACATTCTGCCACACTTGCTCTTTCTGCATGTCTCTAGCAGCCAGAAAGCGCTGTAAAGCGCTCTTTTCTCGAGAAAAGCAACACTCTGGGAAACCTCTGTAACTTTGCTTGCAGCAGCACCTTGGTGTGTTTTCTGTGTTCTCCAAGTGAAAATAAGCCTGTGGGGAGCCCGTGGTAGCTCCAGCTGCTTTGGAACACATTCTGCCACACTTGCTCTTTCTGCATGTCTCTAGCAGCCAGAAAGCGCTGTAAAGCGCTCTTTTCTCGAGAAAAGCAACACTCTGGGAAACCTCTGTAACTTTGCTTGCAGCAGCACCTTGGTGTGTTTTCTGTGTTCTCCAAGTGAAAATAAGCCTGTGGGGAGCCCGTGGTAGCTCCAGCTGCTTTGGAACACATTCTGCCACACTTGCTCTTTCTGCATGTCTCTAGCAGCCAGAAAGCGCTGTAAAGCGCTCTTTTCTCGAGAAAAGCAACACTCTGGGAAACCTCTGTAACTTTGCTTGCAGCAGCACCTTGGTGTGTTTTCTGTGTTCTCCAAGTGAAAATAAGCCTGTGGGGAGCCCGTGGTAGCTCCAGCTGCTTTGGAACACATTCTGCCACACTTGCTCTTTCTGCATGTCTCTAGCAGCCAGAAAGCGCTGTAAAGCGCTCTTTTCTCGAGAAAAGCAACACTCTGGGAAACCTCTGTAACTTTGCTTGCAGCAGCACCTTGGTGTGTTTTCTGTGTTCTCCAAGTGAAAATAAGCCTGTGGGGAGCCCGTGGTAGCTCCAGCTGCTTTGGAACACATTCTGCCACACTTGCTCTTTCTGCATGTCTCTAGCAGCCAGAAAGCGCTGTAAAGCGCTCTTTTCTCGAGAAAAGCAACACTCTGGGAAACCTCTGTAACTTTGCTTGCAGCAGCACCTTGGTGTGTTTTCTGTGTTCTCCAAGTGAAAATAAGCCTGTGGGGAGCCCGTGGTAGCTCCAGCTGCTTTGGAACACATTCTGCCACACTTGCTCTTTCTGCATGTCTCTAGCAGCCAGAAAGCGCTGTAAAGCGCTCTTTTCTCGAGAAAAGCAACACTCTGGGAAACCTCTGTAACTTTGCTTGCAGCAGCACCTTGGTGTGTTTTCTGTGTTCTCCAAGTGAAAATAAGCCTGTGGGGAGCCCGTGGTAGCTCCAGCTGCTTTGGAACACATTCTGCCACACTTGCTCTTTCTGCATGTCTCTAGCAGCCAGAAAGCGCTGTAAAGCGCTCTTTTCTCGAGAAAAGCAACACTCTGGGAAACCTCTGTAACTTTGCTTGCAGCAGCACCTTGGTGTGTTTTCTGTGTTCTCCAAGTGAAAATAAGCCTGTGGGGAGCCCGTGGTAGCTCCAGCTGCTTTGGAACACATTCTGCCACACTTGCTCTTTCTGCATGTCTCTAGCAGCCAGAAAGCGCTGTAAAGCGCTCTTTTCTCGAGAAAAGCAACACTCTGGGAAACCTCTGTAACTTTGCTTGCAGCAGCACCTTGGTGTGTTTTCTGTGTTCTCCAAGTGAAAATAAGCCTGTGGGGAGCCCGTGGTAGCTCCAGCTGCTTTGGAACACATTCTGCCACACTTGCTCTTTCTGCATGTCTCTAGCAGCCAGAAAGCGCTGTAAAGCGCTCTTTTCTCGAGAAAAGCAACACTCTGGGAAACCTCTGTAACTTTGCTTGCAGCAGCACCTTGGTGTGTTTTCTGTGTTCTCCAAGTGAAAATAAGCCTGTGGGGAGCCCGTGGTAGCTCCAGCTGCTTTGGAACACATTCTGCCACACTTGCTCTTTCTGCATGTCTCTAGCAGCCAGAAAGCGCTGTAAAGCGCTCTTTTCTCGAGAAAAGCAACACTCTGGGAAACCTCTGTAACTTTGCTTGCAGCAGCACCTTGGTGTGTTTTCTGTGTTCTCCAAGTGAAAATAAGCCTGTGGGGAGCCCGTGGTAGCTCCAGCTGCTTTGGAACACATTCTGCCACACTTGCTCTTTCTGCATGTCTCTAGCAGCCAGAAAGCGCTGTAAAGCGCTCTTTTCTCGAGAAAAGCAACACTCTGGGAAACCTCTGTAACTTTGCTTGCAGCAGCACCTTGGTGTGTTTTCTGTGTTCTCCAAGTGAAAATAAGCCTGTGGGGAGCCCGTGGTAGCTCCAGCTGCTTTGGAACACATTCTGCCACACTTGCTCTTTCTGCATGTCTCTAGCAGCCAGAAAGCGCTGTAAAGCGCTCTTTTCTCGAGAAAAGCAACACTCTGGGAAACCTCTGTAACTTTGCTTGCAGCAGCACCTTGGTGTGTTTTCTGTGTTCTCCAAGTGAAAATAAGCCTGTGGGGAGCCCGTGGTAGCTCCAGCTGCTTTGGAACACATTCTGCCACACTTGCTCTTTCTGCATGTCTCTAGCAGCCAGAAAGCGCTGTAAAGCGCTCTTTTCTCGAGAAAAGCAACACTCTGGGAAACCTCTGTAACTTTGCTTGCAGCAGCACCTTGGTGTGTTTTCTGTGTTCTCCAAGTGAAAATAAGCCTGTGGGGAGCCCGTGGTAGCTCCAGCTGCTTTGGAACACATTCTGCCACACTTGCTCTTTCTGCATGTCTCTAGCAGCCAGAAAGCGCTGTAAAGCGCTCTTTTCTCGAGAAAAGCAACACTCTGGGAAACCTCTGTAACTTTGCTTGCAGCAGCACCTTGGTGTGTTTTCTGTGTTCTCCAAGTGAAAATAAGCCTGTCGGGAGCCCGTGGTAGCTCCAGCTGCTTTGGAACACATTCTGCCACACTTGCTCTTTCTGCATGTCTCTAGCAGCCAGAAAGCGCTGTAAAGCGCTCTTTTCTCGAGAAAAGCAACACTCTGGGAAACCTCTGTAACTTTGCTTGCAGCAGCACCTTGGTGTGTTTTCTGTGTTCTCCAAGTGAAAATAAGCCTGTGGGGAGCCCGTGGTAGCTCCAGCTGCTTTGGAACACATTCTGCCACACTTGCTCTTTCTGCATGTCTCTAGCAGCCAGAAAGCGCTGTAAAGCGCTCTTTTCTCGAGAAAAGCAACACTCTGGGAAACCTCTGTAACTTTGCTTGCAGCAGCACCTTGGTGTGTTTTCTGTGTTCTCCAAGTGAAAATAAGCCTGTCCGGAGCCCGTGGTAGCTCCAGCTGCTTTGGAACACATTCTGCCACACTTGCTCTTTCTGCATGTCTCTAGCAGCCAGAAAGCGCTGTAAAGCGCTCTTTTCTCGAGAAAAGCAACACTCTGGGAAACCTCTGTAACTTTGCTTGCAGCAGCACCTTGGTGTGTTTTCTGTGTTCTCCAAGTGAAAATAAGCCTGTGGGGAGCCCGTGGTAGCTCCAGCTGCTTTGGAACACATTCTGCCACACTTGCTCTTTCTGCATGTCTCTAGCAGCCAGAAAGCGCTGTAAAGCGCTCTTTTCTCGAGAAAAGCAACACTCTGGGAAACCTCTGTAACTTTGCTTGCAGCAGCACCTTGGTGTGTTTTCTGTGTTCTCCAAGTGAAAATAAGCCTGTGGGGAGCCCGTGGTAGCTCCAGCTGCTTTGGAACACATTCTGCCACACTTGCTCTTTCTGCATGTCTCTAGCAGCCAGAAAGCGCTGTAAAGCGCTCTTTTCTCGAGAAAAGCAACACTCTGGGAAACCTCTGTAACTTTGCTTGCAGCAGCACCTTGGTGTGTTTTCTGTGTTCTCCAAGTGAAAATAAGCCTGTGCGGAGCCCGTGGTAGCTCCAGCTGCTTTGGAACACATTCTGCCACACTTGCTCTTTCTGCATGTCTCTAGCAGCCAGAAAGCGCTGTAAAGCGCTCTTTTCTCGAGAAAAGCAACACTCTGGGAAACCTCTGTAACTTTGCTTGCAGCAGCACCTTGGTGTGTTTTCTGTGTTCTCCAAGTGAAAATAAGCCTGTGGGGAGCCCGTGGTAGCTCCAGCTGCTTTGGAACACATTCTGCCACACTTGCTCTTTCTGCATGTCTCTAGCAGCCAGAAAGCGCTGTAAAGCGCTCTTTTCTCGAGAAAAGCAACACTCTGGGAAACCTCTGTAACTTTGCTTGCAGCAGCACCTTGGTGTGTTTTCTGTGTTCTCCAAGTGAAAATAAGCCTGTCCGGAGCCCGTGGTAGCTCCAGCTGCTTTGGAACACATTCTGCCACACTTGCTCTTTCTGCATGTCTCTAGCAGCCAGAAAGCGCTGTAAAGCGCTCTTTTCTCGAGAAAAGCAACACTCTGGGAAACCTCTGTAACTTTGCTTGCAGCAGCACCTTGGTGTGTTTTCTGTGTTCTCCAAGTGAAAATAAGCCTGTGCGGAGCCCGTGGTAGCTCCAGCTGCTTTGGAACACATTCTGCCACACTTGCTCTTTCTGCATGTCTCTAGCAGCCAGAAAGCGCTGTAAAGCGCTCTTTTCTCGAGAAAAGCAACACTCTGGGAAACCTCTGTAACTTTGCTTGCAGCAGCACCTTGGTGTGTTTTCTGTGTTCTCCAAGTGAAAATAAGCCTGTCGGGAGCCCGTGGTAGCTCCAGCTGCTTTGGAACACATTCTGCCACACTTGCTCTTTCTGCATGTCTCTAGCAGCCAGAAAGCGCTGTAAAGCGCTCTTTTCTCGAGAAAAGCAACACTCTGGGAAACCTCTGTAACTTTGCTTGCAGCAGCACCTTGGTGTGTTTTCTGTGTTCTCCAAGTGAAAATAAGCCTGTGCGGAGCCCGTGGTAGCTCCAGCTGCTTTGGAACACATTCTGCCACACTTGCTCTTTCTGCATGTCTCTAGCAGCCAGAAAGCGCTGTAAAGCGCTCTTTTCTCGAGAAAAGCAACACTCTGGGAAACCTCTGTAACTTTGCTTGCAGCAGCACCTTGGTGTGTTTTCTGTGTTCTCCAAGTGAAAATAAGCCTGTGGGGAGCCCGTGGTAGCTCCAGCTGCTTTGGAACACATTCTGCCACACTTGCTCTTTCTGCATGTCTCTAGCAGCCAGAAAGCGCTGTAAAGCGCTCTTTTCTCGAGAAAAGCAACACTCTGGGAAACCTCTGTAACTTTGCTTGCAGCAGCACCTTGGTGTGTTTTCTGTGTTCTCCAAGTGAAAATAAGCCTGTCGGGAGCCCGTGGTAGCTCCAGCTGCTTTGGAACACATTCTGCCACACTTGCTCTTTCTGCATGTCTCTAGCAGCCAGAAAGCGCTGTAAAGCGCTCTTTTCTCGAGAAAAGCAACACTCTGGGAAACCTCTGTAACTTTGCTTGCAGCAACACCTTGGTGTGTTTTCTGTGTTCTCCAAGTGAAAAGAAGCCTGTGGGGAGCCCGTGGTAGCTCCAGCTGCTTTGGAACACATTCTGCCACACTTGCTCTTTCTGCATGTCTCTAGCAGCCAGAAAGCGCTGTAAAGCGCTCTTTTCTCGAGAAAAGCAACACTCTGGGAAACCTCTGTAACTTTGCTTGCAGCAGCACCTTGGTGTGTTTTCTGTGTTCTCCAAGTGAAAATAAGCCTGTGGGGAGCCCGTGGTAGCTCCAGCTGCTTTGGAACACATTCTGCCACACTTGCTCTTTCTGCATGTCTCTAGCAGCCAGAAAGCGCTGTAAAGCGCTCTTTTCTCGAGAAAAGCAACACTCTGGGAAACCTCTGTAACTTTGCTTGCAGCAGCACCTT
The DNA here is from genome assembly GCF_965231275.1 of Zosterops lateralis. Classification (NCBI taxonomy): domain Eukaryota; kingdom Metazoa; phylum Chordata; class Aves; order Passeriformes; family Zosteropidae; genus Zosterops; species Zosterops lateralis. Next base: position 6,239 of record NW_028154491.1, read on the forward strand.
GGTGTGTTTTCTGTGTTCTCCAAGTGAAAATAAGCCTGTGGGGAGCCCGTGGTAGCTCCAGCTGCTTTGGAACACATTCTGCCACACTTGCTCTTTCTGCATGTCTCTAGCAGCCAGAAAGCGCTGTAAAGCGCTCTTTTCTCGAGAAAAGCAACACTCTGGGAAACCTCTGTAACTTTGCTTGCAGCAGCACCTTGGTGTGTTTTCTGTGTTCTCCAAGTGAAAATAAGCCTGTCCGGAGCCCGTGGTAGCTCCAGCTGCTTTGGAACACATTCTGCCACACTTGCTCTTTCTGCATGTCTCTAGCAGCCAGAAAGCGCTGTAAAGCGCTCTTTTCTCGAGAAAAGCAACACTCTGGGAAACCTCTGTAACTTTGCTTGCAGCAGCACCTTGGTGTGTTTTCTGTGTTCTCCAAGTGAAAATAAGCCTGTGGGGAGCCCGTGGTAGCTCCAGCTGCTTTGGAACACATTCTGCCACACTTGCTCTTTCTGCATGTCTCTAGCAGCCAGAAAGCGCTGTAAAGCGCTCTTTTCTCGAGAAAAGCAACACTCTGGGAAACCTCTGTAACTTTGCTTGCAGCAGCACCTTGGTGTGTTTTCTGTGTTCTCCAAGTGAAAATAAGCCTGTCCGGAGCCCGTGGTAGCTCCAGCTGCTTTGGAACACATTCTGCCACACTTGCTCTTTCTGCATGTCTCTAGCAGCCAGAAAGCGCTGTAAAGCGCTCTTTTCTCGAGAAAAGCAACACTCTGGGAAACCTCTGTAACTTTGCTTGCAGCAGCACCTTGGTGTGTTTTCTGTGTTCTCCAAGTGAAAATAAGCCTGTGGGGAGCCCGTGGTAGCTCCAGCTGCTTTGGAACACATTCTGCCACACTTGCTCTTTCTGCATGTCTCTAGCAGCCAGAAAGCGCTGTAAAGCGCTCTTTTCTCGAGAAAAGCAACACTCTGGGAAACCTCTGTAACTTTGCTTGCAGCAGCACCTTGGTGTGTTTTCTGTGTTCTCCAAGTGAAAATAAGCCTGTCCGGAGCCCGTGGTAGCTCCAGCTGCTTTGGAACACATTCTGCCACACTTGCTCTTTCTGCATGTCTCTAGCAGCCAGAAAGCGCTGTAAAGCGCTCTTTTCTCGAGAAAAGCAACACTCTGGGAAACCTCTGTAACTTTGCTTGCAGCAGCACCTTGGTGTGTTTTCTGTGTTCTCCAAGTGAAAATAAGCCTGTCCGGAGCCCGTGGTAGCTCCAGCTGCTTTGGAACACATTCTGCCACACTTGCTCTTTCTGCATGTCTCTAGCAGCCAGAAAGCGCTGTAAAGCGCTCTTTTCTCGAGAAAAGCAACACTCTGGGAAACCTCTGTAACTTTGCTTGCAGCAGCACCTTGGTGTGTTTTCTGTGTTCTCCAAGTGAAAATAAGCCTGTCGGGAGCCCGTGGTAGCTCCAGCTGCTTTGGAACACATTCTGCCACACTTGCTCTTTCTGCATGTCTCTAGCAGCCAGAAAGCGCTGTAAAGCGCTCTTTTCTCGAGAAAAGCAACACTCTGGGAAACCTCTGTAACTTTGCTTGCAGCAGCACCTTGGTGTGTTTTCTGTGTTCTCCAAGTGAAAATAAGCCTGTCGGGAGCCCGTGGTAGCTCCAGCTGCTTTGGAACACATTCTGCCACACTTGCTCTTTCTGCATGTCTCTAGCAGCCAGAAAGCGCTGTAAAGCGCTCTTTTCTCGAGAAAAGCAACACTCTGGGAAACCTCTGTAACTTTGCTTGCAGCAGCACCTTGGTGTGTTTTCTGTGTTCTCCAAGTGAAAATAAGCCTGTCGGGAGCCCGTGGTAGCTCCAGCTGCTTTGGAACACATTCTGCCACACTTGCTCTTTCTGCATGTCTCTAGCAGCCAGAAAGCGCTGTAAAGCGCTCTTTTCTCGAGAAAAGCAACACTCTGGGAAACCTCTGTAACTTTGCTTGCAGCAGCACCTTGGTGTGTTTTCTGTGTTCTCCAAGTGAAAATAAGCCTGTCGGGAGCCCGTGGTAGCTCCAGCTGCTTTGGAACACATTCTGCCACACTTGCTCTTTCTGCATGTCTCTAGCAGCCAGAAAGCGCTGTAAAGCGCTCTTTTCTCGAGAAAAGCAACACTCTGGGAAACCTCTGTAACTTTGCTTGCAGCAGCACCTTGGTGTGTTTTCTGTGTTCTCCAAGTGAAAATAAGCCTGTCCGGAGCCCGTGGTAGCTCCAGCTGCTTTGGAACACATTCTGCCACACTTGCTCTTTCTGCATGTCTCTAGCAGCCAGAAAGCGCTGTAAAGCGCTCTTTTCTCGAGAAAAGCAACACTCTGGGAAACCTCTGTAACTTTGCTTGCAGCAGCACCTTGGTGTGTTTTCTGTGTTCTCCAAGTGAAAATAAGCCTGTCCGGAGCCCGTGGTAGCTCCAGCTGCTTTGGAACACATTCTGCCACACTTGCTCTTTCTGCATGTCTCTAGCAGCCAGAAAGCGCTGTAAAGCGCTCTTTTCTCGAGAAAAGCAACACTCTGGGAAACCTCTGTAACTTTGCTTGCAGCAGCACACTTGGTGTGTTTTCTGTGTTCTCCAAGTGAAAATAAGCCTGTCCGGAGCCCGTGGTAGCTCCAGCTGCTTTGGAACACATTCTGCCACACTTGCTCTTTCTGCATGTCTCTAGCAGCCAGAAAGCGCTGTAAAGCGCTCTTTTCTCGAGAAAAGCAACACTCTGGGAAACCTCTGTAACTTTGCTTGCAGCAGCACCTTGGTGTGTTTTCTGTGTTCTCCAAGTGAAAATAAGCCTGTCGGGAGCCCGTGGTAGCTCCAGCTGCTTTGGAACACATTCTGCCACACTTGCTCTTTCTGCATGTCTCTAGCAGCCAGAAAGCGCTGTAAAGCGCTCTTTTCTCGAGAAAAGCAACACTCTGGGAAACCTCTGTAACTTTGCTTGCAGCAGCACTTGGTGTGTTTTCTGTGTTCTCCAAGTGAAAAGAAGCCTGTCCGGAGCCCGTGGTAGCTCCAGCTGCTTTGGAACACATTCTGCCACACTTGCTCTTTCTGCATGTCTCTAGCAGCCAGAAAGCGCTGTAAAGCGCTCTTTTCTCGAGAAAAGCAACACTCTGGGAAACCTCTGTAACTTTGCTTGCAGCAGCACCTTGGTGTGTTTTCTGTGTTCTCCAAGTGAAAATAAGCCTGTCCGGAGCCCGTGGTAGCTCCAGCTGCTTTGGAACACATTCTGCCACACTTGCTCTTTCTGCATGTCTCTAGCAGCCAGAAAGCGCTGTAAAGCGCTCTTTTCTCGAGAAAAGCATCACTCTGGGAAACCTCTGTAACTTTGCTTGCAGCAGCACCTTGGTGTGTTTTCTGTGTTCTCCAAGTGAAAATAAGCCTGTGGGGAGCCCGTGGTAGCTCCAGCTGCTTTGGAACACATTCTGCCACACTTGCTCTTTCTGCATGTCTCTAGCAGCCAGAAAGCGCTGTAAAGCGCTCTTTTCTCGAGAAAAGCAACACTCTGGGAAACCTCTGTAACTTTGCTTGCAGCAGCACCTTGGTGTGTTTTCTGTGTTCTCCAAGTGAAAATAAGCCTGTGGGGAGCCCGTGGTAGCTCCAGCTGCTTTGGAACACATTCTGCCACACTTGCTCTTTCTGCATGTCTCTAGCAGCCAGAAAGCGCTGTAAAGCGCTCTTTTCTCGAGAAAAGCAACACTCTGGGAAACCTCTGTAACTTTGCTTGCAGCAGCACCTTGGTGTGTTTTCTGTGTTCTCCAAGTGAAAATAAGCCTGTCGGGAGCCCGTGGTAGCTCCAGCTGCTTTGGAACACATTCTGCCACACTTGCTCTTTCTGCATGTCTCTAGCAGCCAGAAAGCGCTGTAAAGCGCTCTTTTCTCGAGAAAAGCAACACTCTGGGAAACCTCTGTAACTTTGCTTGCAGCAGCACCTTGGTGTGTTTTCTGTGTTCTCCAAGTGAAAATAAGCCTGTGGGGAGCCCGTGGTAGCTCCAGCTGCTTTGGAACACATTCTGCCACACTTGCTCTTTCTGCATGTCTCTAGCAGCCAGAAAGCGCTGTAAAGCGCTCTTTTCTCGAGAAAAGCAACACTCTGGGAAACCTCTGTAACTTTGCTTGCAGCAGCACCTTGGTGTGTTTTCTGTGTTCTCCAAGTGAAAATAAGCCTGTCGGGAGCCCGTGGTAGCTCCAGCTGCTTTGGAACACATTCTGCCACACTTGCTCTTTCTGCATGTCTCTAGCAGCCAGAAAGCGCTGTAAAGCGCTCTTTTCTCGAGAAAAGCAACACTCTGGGAAACCTCTGTAACTTTGCTTGCAGCAGCACCTTGGTGTGTTTTCTGTGTTCTCCAAGTGAAAATAAGCCTGTGGGGAGCCCGTGGTAGCTCCAGCTGCTTTGGAACACATTCTGCCACACTTGCTCTTTCTGCATGTCTCTAGCAGCCAGAAAGCGCTGTAAAGCGCTCTTTTCTCGAGAAAAGCAACACTCTGGGAAACCTCTGTAACTTTGCTTGCAGCAGCACCTTGGTGTGTTTTCTGTGTTCTCCAAGTGAAAATAAGCCTGTCCGGAGCCCGTGGTAGCTCCAGCTGCTTTGGAACACATTCTGCCACACTTGCTCTTTCTGCATGTCTCTAGCAGCCAGAAAGCGCTGTAAAGCGCTCTTTTCTCGAGAAAAGCAACACTCTGGGAAACCTCTGTAACTTTGCTTGCAGCAGCACCTTGGTGTGTTTTCTGTGTTCTCCAAGTGAAAATAAGCCTGTCCGGAGCCCGTGGTAGCTCCAGCTGCTTTGGAACACATTCTGCCACACTTGCTCTTTCTGCATGTCTCTAGCAGCCAGAAAGCGCTGTAAAGCGCTCTTTTCTCGAGAAAAGCAACACTCTGGGAAACCTCTGTAACTTTGCTTGCAGCAGCACCTTGGTGTGTTTTCTGTGTTCTCCAAGTGAAAATAAGCCTGTCCGGAGCCCGTGGTAGCTCCAGCTGCTTTGGAACACATTCTGCCACACTTGCTCTTTCTGCATGTCTCTAGCAGCCAGAAAGCGCTGTAAAGCGCTCTTTTCTCGAGAAAAGCAACACTCTGGGAAACCTCTGTAACTTTGCTTGCAGCAGCACCTTGGTGTGTTTTCTGTGTTCTCCAAGTGAAAATAAGCCTGTGGGGAGCCCGTGGTAGCTCCAGCTGCTTTGGAACACATTCTGCCACACTTGCTCTTTCTGCATGTCTCTAGCAGCCAGAAAGCGCTGTAAAGCGCTCTTTTCTCGAGAAAAGCAACACTCTGGGAAACCTCTGTAACTTTGCTTGCAGCAGCACCTTGGTGTGTTTTCTGTGTTCTCCAAGTGAAAATAAGCCTGTGGGGAGCCCGTGGTAGCTCCAGCTGCTTTGGAACACATTCTGCCACACTTGCTCTTTCTGCATGTCTCTAGCAGCCAGAAAGCGCTGTAAAGCGCTCTTTTCTCGAGAAAAGCAACACTCTGGGAAACCTCTGTAACTTTGCTTGCAGCAGCACCTTGGTGTGTTTTCTGTGTTCTCCAAGTGAAAATAAGCCTGTCGGGAGCCCGTGGTAGCTCCAGCTGCTTTGGAACACATTCTGCCACACTTGCTCTTTCTGCATGTCTCTAGCAGCCAGAAAGCGCTGTAAAGCGCTCTTTTCTCGAGAAAAGCAACACTCTGGGAAACCTCTGTAACTTTGCTTGCAGCAGCACCTTGGTGTGTTTTCTGTGTTCTCCAAGTGAAAATAAGCCTGTCCGGAGCCCGTGGTAGCTCCAGCTGCTTTGGAACACATTCTGCCACACTTGCTCTTTCTGCATGTCTCTAGCAGCCAGAAAGCGCTGTAAAGCGCTCTTTTCTCGAGAAAAGCAACACTCTGGGAAACCTCTGTAACTTTGCTTGCAGCAGCACCTTGGTGTGTTTTCTGTGTTCTCCAAGTGAAAATAAGCCTGTGGGGAGCCCGTGGTAGCTCCAGCTGCTTTGGAACACATTCTGCCACACTTGCTCTTTCTGCATGTCTCTAGCAGCCAGAAAGCGCTGTAAAGCGCTCTTTTCTCGAGAAAAGCAACACTCTGGGAAACCTCTGTAACTTTGCTTGCAGCAGCACCTTGGTGTGTTTTCTGTGTTCTCCAAGTGAAAATAAGCCTGTCCGGAGCCCGTGGTAGCTCCAGCTGCTTTGGAACACATTCTGCCACACTTGCTCTTTCTGCATGTCTCTAGCAGCCAGAAAGCGCTGTAAAGCGCTCTTTTCTCGAGAAAAGCAACACTCTGGGAAACCTCTGTAACTTTGCTTGCAGCAGCACCTTGGTGTGTTTTCTGTGTTCTCCAAGTGAAAATAAGCCTGTCGGGAGCCCGTGGTAGCTCCAGCTGCTTTGGAACACATTCTGCCACACTTGCTCTTTCTGCATGTCTCTAGCAGCCAGAAAGCGCTGTAAAGCGCTCTTTTCTCGAGAAAAGCAACACTCTGGGAAACCTCTGTAACTTTGCTTGCAGCAGCACCTTGGTGTGTTTTCTGTGTTCTCCAAGTGAAAATAAGCCTGTCCGGAGCCCGTGGTAGCTCCAGCTGCTTTGGAACACATTCTGCCACACTTGCTCTTTCTGCATGTCTCTAGCAGCCAGAAAGCGCTGTAAAGCGCTCTTTTCTCGAGAAAAGCAACACTCTGGGAAACCTCTGTAACTTTGCTTGCAGCAGCACCTTGGTGTGTTTTCTGTGTTCTCCAAGTGAAAATAAGCCTGTCCGGAGCCCGTGGTAGCTCCAGCTGCTTTGGAACACATTCTGCCACACTTGCTCTTTCTGCATGTCTCTAGCAGCCAGAAAGCGCTGTAAAGCGCTCTTTTCTCGAGAAAAGCAACACTCTGGGAAACCTCTGTAACTTTGCTTGCAGCAGCACCTTGGTGTGTTTTCTGTGTTCTCCAAGTGAAAATAAGCCTGTCCGGAGCCCGTGGTAGCTCCAGCTGCTTTGGAACACATTCTGCCACACTTGCTCTTTCTGCATGTCTCTAGCAGCCAGAAAGCGCTGTAAAGCGCTCTTTTCTCGAGAAAAGCAACACTCTGGGAAACCTCTGTAACTTTGCTTGCAGCAGCACCTTGGTGTGTTTTCTGTGTTCTCCAAGTGAAAATAAGCCTGTCGGGAGCCCGTGGTAGCTCCAGCTGCTTTGGAACACATTCTGCCACACTTGCTCTTTCTGCATGTCTCTAGCAGCCAGAAAGCGCTGTAAAGCGCTCTTTTCTCGAGAAAAGCAACACTCTGGGAAACCTCTGTAACTTTGCTTGCAGCAGCACCTTGGTGTGTTTTCTGTGTTCTCCAAGTGAAAATAAGCCTGTGGGGAGCCCGTGGTAGCTCCAGCTGCTTTGGAACACATTCTGCCACACTTGCTCTTTCTGCATGTCTCTAGCAGCCAGAAAGCGCTGTAAAGCGCTCTTTTCTCGAGAAAAGCAACACTCTGGGAAACCTCTGTAACTTTGCTTGCAGCAGCACCTTGGTGTGTTTTCTGTGTTCTCCAAGTGAAAATAAGCCTGTCGGGAGCCCGTGGTAGCTCCAGCTGCTTTGGAACACATTCTGCCACACTTGCTCTTTCTGCATGTCTCTAGCAGCCAGAAAGCGCTGTAAAGCGCTCTTTTCTCGAGAAAAGCAACACTCTGGGAAACCTCTGTAACTTTGCTTGCAGCAGCACCTTGGTGTGTTTTCTGTGTTCTCCAAGTGAAAATAAGCCTGTGGGGAGCCCGTGGTAGCTCCAGCTGCTTTGGAACACATTCTGCCACACTTGCTCTTTCTGCATGTCTCTAGCAGCCAGAAAGCGCTGTAAAGCGCTCTTTTCTCGAGAAAAGCAACACTCTGGGAAACCTCTGTAACTTTGCTTGCAGCAGCACCTTGGTGTGTTTTCTGTGTTCTCCAAGTGAAAATAAGCCTGTGGGGAGCCCGTGGTAGCTCCAGCTGCTTTGGAACACATTCTGCCACACTTGCTCTTTCTGCATGTCTCTAGCAGCCAGAAAGCGCTGTAAAGCGCTCTTTTCTCGAGAAAAGCAACACTCTGGGAAACCTCTGTAACTTTGCTTGCAGCAGCACCTTGGTGTGTTTTCTGTGTTCTCCAAGTGAAAATAAGCCTGTCCGGAGCCCGTGGTAGCTCCAGCTGCTTTGGAACACATTCTGCCACACTTGCTCTTTCTGCATGTCTCTAGCAGCCAGAAAGCGCTGTAAAGCGCTCTTTTCTCGAGAAAAGCAACACTCTGGGAAACCTCTGTAACTTTGCTTGCAGCAGCACCTTGGTGTGTTTTCTGTGTTCTCCAAGTGAAAATAAGCCTGTCGGGAGCCCGTGGTAGCTCCAGCTGCTTTGGAACACATTCTGCCACACTTGCTCTTTCTGCATGTCTCTAGCAGCCAGAAAGCGCTGTAAAGCGCTCTTTTCTCGAGAAAAGCAACACTCTGGGAAACCTCTGTAACTTTGCTTGCAGCAGCACCTTGGTGTGTTTTCTGTGTTCTCCAAGTGAAAATAAGCCTGTCCGGAGCCCGTGGTAGCTCCAGCTGCTTTGGAACACATTCTGCCACACTTGCTCTTTCTGCATGTCTCTAGCAGCCAGAAAGCGCTGTAAAGCGCTCTTTTCTCGAGAAAAGCATCACTCTGGGAAACCTCTGTAACTTTGCTTGCAGCAGCACCTTGGTGTGTTTTCTGTGTTCTCCAAGTGAAAATAAGCCTGTGGGGAGCCCGTGGTAGCTCCAGCTGCTTTGGAACACATTCTGCCACACTTGCTCTTTCTGCATGTCTCTAGCAGCCAGAAAGCGCTGTAAAGCGCTCTTTTCTCGAGAAAAGCAACACTCTGGGAAACCTCTGTAACTTTGCTTGCAGCAGCACCTTGGTGTGTTTTCTGTGTTCTCCAAGTGAAAATAAGCCTGTCGGGAGCCCGTGGTAGCTCCAGCTGCTTTGGAACACATTCTGCCACACTTGCTCTTTCTGCATGTCTCTAGCAGCCAGAAAGCGCTGTAAAGCGCTCTTTTCTCGAGAAAAGCAACACTCTGGGAAACCTCTGTAACTTTGCTTGCAGCAGCACCTTGGTGTGTTTTCTGTGTTCTCCAAGTGAAAATAAGCCTGTGGGGAGCCCGTGGTAGCTCCAGCTGCTTTGGAACACATTCTGCCACACTTGCTCTTTCTGCATGTCTCTAGCAGCCAGAAAGCGCTGTAAAGCGCTCTTTTCTCGAGAAAAGCAACACTCTGGGAAACCTCTGTAACTTTGCTTGCAGCAGCACCTTGGTGTGTTTTCTGTGTTCTCCAAGTGAAAATAAGCCTGTGGGGAGCCCGTGGTAGCTCCAGCTGCTTTGGAACACATTCTGCCACACTTGCTCTTTCTGCATGTCTCTAGCAGCCAGAAAGCGCTGTAAAGCGCTCTTTTCTCGAGAAAAGCAACACTCTGGGAAACCTCTGTAACTTTGCTTGCAGCAGCACCTTGGTGTGTTTTCTGTGTTCTCCAAGTGAAAATAAGCCTGTCGGGAGCCCGTGGTAGCTCCAGCTGCTTTGGAACACATTCTGCCACACTTGCTCTTTCTGCATGTCTCTAGCAGCCAGAAAGCGCTGTAAAGCGCTCTTTTCTCGAGAAAAGCAACACTCTGGGAAACCTCTGTAACTTTGCTTGCAGCAGCACCTTGGTGTGTTTTCTGTGTTCTCCAAGTGAAAATAAGCCTGTGGGGAGCCCGTGGTAGCTCCAGCTGCTTTGGAACACATTCTGCCACACTTGCTCTTTCTGCATGTCTCTAGCAGCCAGAAAGCGCTGTAAAGCGCTCTTTTCTCGAGAAAAGCAACACTCTGGGAAACCTCTGTAACTTTGCTTGCAGCAGCACCTTGGTGTGTTTTCTGTGTTCTCCAAGTGAAAATAAGCCTGTCGGGAGCCCGTGGTAGCTCCAGCTGCTTTGGAACACATTCTGCCACACTTGCTCTTTCTGCATGTCTCTAGCAGCCAGAAAGCGCTGTAAAGCGCTCTTTTCTCGAGAAAAGCAACACTCTGGGAAACCTCTGTAACTTTGCTTGCAGCAGCACCTTGGTGTGTTTTCTGTGTTCTCCAAGTGAAAATAAGCCTGTGGGGAGCCCGTGGTAGCTCCAGCTGCTTTGGAACACATTCTGCCACACTTGCTCTTTCTGCATGTCTCTAGCAGCCAGAAAGCGCTGTAAAGCGCTCTTTTCTCGAGAAAAGCAACACTCTGGGAAACCTCTGTAACTTTGCTTGCAGCAGCACCTTGGTGTGTTTTCTGTGTTCTCCAAGTGAAAATAAGCCTGTCGGGAGCCCGTGGTAGCTCCAGCTGCTTTGGAACACATTCTGCCACACTTGCTCTTTCTGCATGTCTCTAGCAGCCAGAAAGCGCTGTAAAGCGCTCTTTTCTCGAGAAAAGCAACACTCTGGGAAACCTCTGTAACTTTGCTTGCAGCAGCACCTTGGTGTGTTTTCTGTGTTCTCCAAGTGAAAATAAGCCTGTCGGGAGCCCGTGGTAGCTCCAGCTGCTTTGGAACACATTCTGCCACACTTGCTCTTTCTGCATGTCTCTAGCAGCCAGAAAGCGCTGTAAAGCGCTCTTTTCTCGAGAAAAGCAACACTCTGGGAAACCTCTGTAACTTTGCTTGCAGCAGCACCTTGGTGTGTTTTCTGTGTTCTCCAAGTGAAAATAAGCCTGTGGGGAGCCCGTGGTAGCTCCAGCTGCTTTGGAACACATTCTGCCACACTTGCTCTTTCTGCATGTCTCTAGCAGCCAGAAAGCGCTGTAAAGCGCTCTTTTCTCGAGAAAAGCAACACTCTGGGAAACCTCTGTAACTTTGCTTGCAGCAGCACCTTGGTGTGTTTTCTGTGTTCTCCAAGTGAAAATAAGCCTGTGGGGAGCCCGTGGTAGCTCCAGCTGCTTTGGAACACATTCTGCCACACTTGCTCTTTCTGCATGTCTCTAGCAGCCAGAAAGCGCTGTAAAGCGCTCTTTTCTCGAGAAAAGCAACACTCTGGGAAACCTCTGTAACTTTGCTTGCAGCAGCACCTTGGTGTGTTTTCTGTGTTCTCCAAGTGAAAATAAGCCTGTGGGGAGCCCGTGGTAGCTCCAGCTGCTTTGGAACACATTCTGCCACACTTGCTCTTTCTGCATGTCTCTAGCAGCCAGAAAGCGCTGTAAAGCGCTCTTTTCTCGAGAAAAGCAACACTCTGGGAAACCTCTGTAACTTTGCTTGCAGCAGCACCTTGGTGTGTTTTCTGTGTTCTCCAAGTGAAAATAAGCCTGTGGGGAGCCCGTGGTAGCTCCAGCTGCTTTGGAACACATTCTGCCACACTTGCTCTTTCTGCATGTCTCTAGCAGCCAGAAAGCGCTGTAAAGCGCTCTTTTCTCGAGAAAAGCAACACTCTGGGAAACCTCTGTAACTTTGCTTGCAGCAGCACCTTGGTGTGTTTTCTGTGTTCTCCAAGTGAAAATAAGCCTGTGGGGAGCCCGTGGTAGCTCCAGCTGCTTTGGAACACATTCTGCCACACTTGCTCTTTCTGCATGTCTCTAGCAGCCAGAAAGCGCTGTAAAGCGCTCTTTTCTCGAGAAAAGCAACACTCTGGGAAACCTCTGTAACTTTGCTTGCAGCAGCACCTTGGTGTGTTTTCTGTGTTCTCCAAGTGAAAATAAGCCTGTGGGGAGCCCGTGGTAGCTCCAGCTGCTTTGGAACACATTCTGCCACACTTGCTCTTTCTGCATGTCTCTAGCAGCCAGAAAGCGCTGTAAAGCGCTCTTTTCTCGAGAAAAGCAACACTCTGGGAAACCTCTGTAACTTTGCTTGCAGCAGCACCTTGGTGTGTTTTCTGTGTTCTCCAAGTGAAAATAAGCCTGTGGGGAGCCCGTGGTAGCTCCAGCTGCTTTGGAACACATTCTGCCACACTTGCTCTTTCTGCATGTCTCTAGCAGCCAGAAAGCGCTGTAAAGCGCTCTTTTCTCGAGAAAAGCAACACTCTGGGAAACCTCTGTAACTTTGCTTGCAGCAGCACCTTGGTGTGTTTTCTGTGTTCTCCAAGTGAAAATAAGCCTGTGGGGAGCCCGTGGTAGCTCCAGCTGCTTTGGAACACATTCTGCCACACTTGCTCTTTCTGCATGTCTCTAGCAGCCAGAAAGCGCTGTAAAGCGCTCTTTTCTCGAGAAAAGCAACACTCTGGGAAACCTCTGTAACTTTGCTTGCAGCAGCACCTTGGTGTGTTTTCTGTGTTCTCCAAGTGAAAATAAGCCTGTGGGGAGCCCGTGGTAGCTCCAGCTGCTTTGGAACACATTCTGCCACACTTGCTCTTTCTGCATGTCTCTAGCAGCCAGAAAGCGCTGTAAAGCGCTCTTTTCTCGAGAAAAGCAACACTCTGGGAAACCTCTGTAACTTTGCTTGCAGCAGCACCTTGGTGTGTTTTCTGTGTTCTCCAAGTGAAAATAAGCCTGTCGGGAGCCCGTGGTAGCTCCAGCTGCTTTGGAACACATTCTGCCACACTTGCTCTTTCTGCATGTCTCTAGCAGCCAGAAAGCGCTGTAAAGCGCTCTTTTCTCGAGAAAAGCAACACTCTGGGAAACCTCTGTAACTTTGCTTGCAGCAGCACCTTGGTGTGTTTTCTGTGTTCTCCAAGTGAAAATAAGCCTGTCTCCGGAGCCCGTGGTAGCTCCAGCTGCTTTGGAACACATTCTGCCACACTTGCTCTTTCTGCATGTCTCTAGCAGCCAGAAAGCGCTGTAAAGCGCTCTTTTCTCGAGAAAAGCAACACTCTGGGAAACCTCTGTAACTTTGCTTGCAGCAGCACCTTGGTGTGTTTTCTGTGTTCTCCAAGTGAAAATAAGCCTGTGGGGAGCCCGTGGTAGCTCCAGCTGCTTTGGAACACATTCTGCCACACTTGCTCTTTCTGCATGTCTCTAGCAGCCAGAAAGCGCTGTAAAGCGCTCTTTTCTCGAGAAAAGCAACACTCTGGGAAACCTCTGTAACTTTGCTTGCAGCAGCACCTTGGTGTGTTTTCTGTGTTCTCCAAGTGAAAATAAGCCTGTCGGGAGCCCGTGGTAGCTCCAGCTGCTTTGGAACACATTCTGCCACACTTGCTCTTTCTGCATGTCTCTAGCAGCCAGAAAGCGCTGTAAAGCGCTCTTTTCTCGAGAAAAGCAACACTCTGGGAAACCTCTGTAACTTTGCTTGCAGCAGCACCTTGGTGTGTTTTCTGTGTTCTCCAAGTGAAAATAAGCCTGTCGGGAGCCCGTGGTAGCTCCAGCTGCTTTGGAACACATTCTGCCACACTTGCTCTTTCTGCATGTCTCTAGCAGCCAGAAAGCGCTGTAAAGCGCTCTTTTCTCGAGAAAAGCAACACTCTGGGAAACCTCTGTAACTTTGCTTGCAGCAGCACCTTGGTGTGTTTTCTGTGTTCTCCAAGTGAAAATAAGCCTGTCGGGAGCCCGTGGTAGCTCCAGCTGCTTTGGAACACATTCTGCCACACTTGCTCTTTCTGCATGTCTCTAGCAGCCAGAAAGCGCTGTAAAGCGCTCTTTTCTCGAGAAAAGCAACACTCTGGGAAACCTCTGTAACTTTGCTTGCAGCAGCACCTTGGTGTGTTTTCTGTGTTCTCCAAGTGAAAATAAGCCTGTCGGGAGCCCGTGGTAGCTCCAGCTGCTTTGGAACACATTCTGCCACACTTGCTCTTTCTGCATGTCTCTAGCAGCCAGAAAGCGCTGTAAAGCGCTCTTTTCTCGAGAAAAGCAACACTCTGGGAAACCTCTGTAACTTTGCTTGCAGCAGCACCTTGGTGTGTTTTCTGTGTTCTCCAAGTGAAAATAAGCCTGTGGGGAGCCCGTGGTAGCTCCAGCTGCTTTGGAACACATTCTGCCACACTTGCTCTTTCTGCATGTCTCTAGCAGCCAGAAAGCGCTGTAAAGCGCTCTTTTCTCGAGAAAAGCAACACTCTGGGAAACCTCTGTAACTTTGCTTGCAGCAGCACCTTGGTGTGTTTTCTGTGTTCTCCAAGTGAAAATAAGCCTGTCGGGAGCCCGTGGTAGCTCCAGCTGCTTTGGAACACATTCTGCCACACTTGCTCTTTCTGCATGTCTCTAGCAGCCAGAAAGCGCTGTAAAGCGCTCTTTTCTCGAGAAAAGCAACACTCTGGGAAACCTCTGTAACTTTGCTTGCAGCAGCACCTTGGTGTGTTTTCTGTGTTCTCCAAGTGAAAATAAGCCTGTCGGGAGCCCGTGGTAGCTCCAGCTGCTTTGGAACACATTCTGCCACACTTGCTCTTTCTGCATGTCTCTAGCAGCCAGAAAGCGCTGTAAAGCGCTCTTTTCTCGAGAAAAGCAACACTCTGGGAAACCTCTGTAACTTTGCTTGCAGCAGCACCTTGGTGTGTTTTCTGTGTTCTCCAAGTGAAAATAAGCCTGTGGGGAGCCCGTGGTAGCTCCAGCTGCTTTGGAACACATTCTGCCACACTTGCTCTTTCTGCATGTCTCTAGCAGCCAGAAAGCGCTGTAAAGCGCTCTTTTCTCGAGAAAAGCAACACTCTGGGAAACCTCTGTAACTTTGCTTGCAGCAGCACCTTGGTGTGTTTTCTGTGTTCTCCAAGTGAAAATAAGCCTGTCGGGAGCCCGTGGTAGCTCCAGCTGCTTTGGAACACATTCTGCCACACTTGCTCTTTCTGCATGTCTCTAGCAGCCAGAAAGCGCTGTAAAGCGCTCTTTTCTCGAGAAAAGCAACACTCTGGGAAACCTCTGTAACTTTGCTTGCAGCAGCACCTTGGTGTGTTTTCTGTGTTCTCCAAGTGAAAATAAGCCTGTCGGGAGCCCGTGGTAGCTCCAGCTGCTTTGGAACACATTCTGCCACACTTGCTCTTTCTGCATGTCTCTAGCAGCCAGAAAGCGCTGTAAAGCGCTCTTTTCTCGAGAAAAGCAACACTCTGGGAAACCTCTGTAACTTTGCTTGCAGCAGCACCTTGGTGTGTTTTCTGTGTTCTCCAAGTGAAAATAAGCCTGTCGGGAGCCCGTGGTAGCTCCAGCTGCTTTGGAACACATTCTGCCACACTTGCTCTTTCTGCATGTCTCTAGCAGCCAGAAAGCGCTGTAAAGCGCTCTTTTCTCGAGAAAAGCAACACTCTGGGAAACCTCTGTAACTTTGCTTGCAGCAGCACCTTGGTGTGTTTTCTGTGTTCTCCAAGTGAAAATAAGCCTGTGGGGAGCCCGTGGTAGCTCCAGCTGCTTTGGAACACATTCTGCCACACTTGCTCTTTCTGCATGTCTCTAGCAGCCAGAAAGCGCTGTAAAGCGCTCTTTTCTCGAGAAAAGCAACACTCTGGGAAACCTCTGTAACTTTGCTTGCAGCAGCACCTTGGTGTGTTTTCTGTGTTCTCCAAGTGAAAATAAGCCTGTCGGGAGCCCGTGGTAGCTCCAGCTGCTTTGGAACACATTCTGCCACACTTGCTCTTTCTGCATGTCTCTAGCAGCCAGAAAGCGCTGTAAAGCGCTCTTTTCTCGAGAAAAGCAACACTCTGGGAAACCTCTGTAACTTTGCTTGCAGCAGCACCTTGGTGTGTTTTCTGTGTTCTCCAAGTGAAAATAAGCCTGTCGGGAGCCCGTGGTAGCTCCAGCTGCTTTGGAACACATTCTGCCACACTTGCTCTTTCTGCATGTCTCTAGCAGCCAGAAAGCGCTGTAAAGCGCTCTTTTCTCGAGAAAAGCAACACTCTGGGAAACCTCTGTAACTTTGCTTGCAGCAGCACCTTGGTGTGTTTTCTGTGTTCTCCAAGTGAAAATAAGCCTGTCGGGAGCCCGTGGTAGCTCCAGCTGCTTTGGAACACATTCTGCCACACTTGCTCTTTCTGCATGTCTCTAGCAGCCAGAAAGCGCTGTAAAGCGCTCTTTTCTCGAGAAAAGCAACACTCTGGGAAACCTCTGTAACTTTGCTTGCAGCAGCACCTTGGTGTGTTTTCTGTGTTCTCCAAGTGAAAATAAGCCTGTCGGGAGCCCGTGGTAGCTCCAGCTGCTTTGGAACACATTCTGCCACACTTGCTCTTTCTGCATGTCTCTAGCAGCCAGAAAGCGCTGTAAAGCGCTCTTTTCTCGAGAAAAGCAACACTCTGGGAAACCTCTGTAACTTTGCTTGCAGCAGCACCTTGGTGTGTTTTCTGTGTTCTCCAAGTGAAAATAAGCCTGTCGGGAGCCCGTGGTAGCTCCAGCTGCTTTGGAACACATTCTGCCACACTTGCTCTTTCTGCATGTCTCTAGCAGCCAGAAAGCGCTGTAAAGCGCTCTTTTCTCGAGAAAAGCAACACTCTGGGAAACCTCTGTAACTTTGCTTGCAGCAGCACCTTGGTGTGTTTTCTGTGTTCTCCAAGTGAAAATAAGCCTGTCGGGAGCCCGTGGTAGCTCCAGCTGCTTTGGAACACATTCTGCCACACTTGCTCTTTCTGCATGTCTCTAGCAGCCAGAAAGCGCTGTAAAGCGCTCTTTTCTCGAGAAAAGCAACACTCTGGGAAACCTCTGTAACTTTGCTTGCAGCAGCACCTTGGTGTGTTTTCTGTGTTCTCCAAGTGAAAATAAGCCTGTCGGGAGCCCGTGGTAGCTCCAGCTGCTTTGGAACACATTCTGCCACACTTGCTCTTTCTGCATGTCTCTAGCAGCCAGAAAGCGCTGTAAAGCGCTCTTTTCTCGAGAAAAGCAACACTCTGGGAAACCTCTGTAACTTTGCTTGCAGCAGCACCTTGGTGTGTTTTCTGTGTTCTCCAAGTGAAAATAAGCCTGTCGGGAGCCCGTGGTAGCTCCAGCTGCTTTGGAACACATTCTGCCACACTTGCTCTTTCTGCATGTCTCTAGCAGCCAGAAAGCGCTGTAAAGCGCTCTTTTCTCGAGAAAAGCAACACTCTGGGAAACCTCTGTAACTTTGCTTGCAGCAGCACCTTGGTGTGTTTTCTGTGTTCTCCAAGTGAAAATAAGCCTGTCGGGAGCCCGTGGTAGCTCCAGCTGCTTTGGAACACATTCTGCCACACTTGCTCTTTCTGCATGTCTCTAGCAGCCAGAAAGCGCTGTAAAGCGCTCTTTTCTCGAGAAAAGCAACACTCTGGGAAACCTCTGTAACTTTGCTTGCAGCAGCACCTTGGTGTGTTTTCTGTGTTCTCCAAGTGAAAATAAGCCTGTCGGGAGCCCGTGGTAGCTCCAGCTGCTTTGGAACACATTCTGCCACACTTGCTCTTTCTGCATGTCTCTAGCAGCCAGAAAGCGCTGTAAAGCGCTCTTTTCTCGAGAAAAGCAACACTCTGGGAAACCTCTGTAACTTTGCTTGCAGCAGCACCTTGGTGTGTTTTCTGTGTTCTCCAAGTGAAAATAAGCCTGTCGGGAGCCCGTGGTAGCTCCAGCTGCTTTGGAACACATTCTGCCACACTTGCTCTTTCTGCATGTCTCTAGCAGCCAGAAAGCGCTGTAAAGCGCTCTTTTCTCGAGAAAAGCAACACTCTGGGAAACCTCTGTAACTTTGCTTGCAGCAGCACCTTGGTGTGTTTTCTGTGTTCTCCAAGTGAAAATAAGCCTGTCGGGAGCCCGTGGTAGCTCCAGCTGCTTTGGAACACATTCTGCCACACTTGCTCTTTCTGCATGTCTCTAGCAGCCAGAAAGCGCTGTAAAGCGCTCTTTTCTCGAGAAAAGCAACACTCTGGGAAACCTCTGTAACTTTGCTTGCAGCAGCACCTTGGTGTGTTTTCTGTGTTCTCCAAGTGAAAATAAGCCTGTCGGGAGCCCGTGGTAGCTCCAGCTGCTTTGGAACACATTCTGCCACACTTGCTCTTTCTGCATGTCTCTAGCAGCCAGAAAGCGCTGTAAAGCGCTCTTTTCTCGAGAAAAGCAACACTCTGGGAAACCTCTGTAACTTTGCTTGCAGCAGCACCTTGGTGTGTTTTCTGTGTTCTCCAAGTGAAAATAAGCCTGTCGGGAGCCCGTGGTAGCTCCAGCTGCTTTGGAACACATTCTGCCACACTTGCTCTTTCTGCATGTCTCTAGCAGCCAGAAAGCGCTGTAAAGCGCTCTTTTCTCGAGAAAAGCAACACTCTGGGAAACCTCTGTAACTTTGCTTGCAGCAGCACCTTGGTGTGTTTTCTGTGTTCTCCAAGTGAAAATAAGCCTGTCCGGAGCCCGTGGTAGCTCCAGCTGCTTTGGAACACATTCTGCCACACTTGCTCTTTCTGCATGTCTCTAGCAGCCAGAAAGCGCTGTAAAGCGCTCTTTTCTCGAGAAAAGCAACACTCTGGGAAACCTCTGTAACTTTGCTTGCAGCAGCACCTTGGTGTGTTTTCTGTGTTCTCCAAGTGAAAATAAGCCTGTCCGGAGCCCGTGGTAGCTCCAGCTGCTTTGGAACACATTCTGCCACACTTGCTCTTTCTGCATGTCTCTAGCAGCCAGAAAGCGCTGTAAAGCGCTCTTTTCTCGAGAAAAGCAACACTCTGGGAAACCTCTGTAACTTTGCTTGCAGCAGCACCTTGGTGTGTTTTCTGTGTTCTCCAAGTGAAAATAAGCCTGTGGGGAGCCCGTGGTAGCTCCAGCTGCTTTGGAACACATTCTGCCACACTTGCTCTTTCTGCATGTCTCTAGCAGCCAGAAAGCGCTGTAAAGCGCTCTTTTCTCGAGAAAAGCAACACTCTGGGAAACCTCTGTAACTTTGCTTGCAGCAGCACCTTGGTGTGTTTTCTGTGTTCTCCAAGTGAAAATAAGCCTGTGGGGAGCCCGTGGTAGCTCCAGCTGCTTTGGAACACATTCTGCCACACTTGCTCTTTCTGCATGTCTCTAGCAGCCAGAAAGCGCTGTAAAGCGCTCTTTTCTCGAGAAAAGCAACACTCTGGGAAACCTCTGTAACTTTGCTTGCAGCAGCACCTTGGTGTGTTTTCTGTGTTCTCCAAGTGAAAATAAGCCTGTGGGGAGCCCGTGGTAGCGCCAGCTGCTTTGGAACACATTCTGCCACACTTGCTCTTTCTGCATGTCTCTAGCAGCCAGAAAGCGCTGTAAAGCGCTCTTTTCTCGAGAAAAGCAACACTCTGGGAAACCTCTGTAACTTTGCTTGCAGCAGCACCTTGGTGTGTTTTCTGTGTTCTCCAAGTGAAAAGAAGCCTGTGGGGAGCCCGTGGTAGCTCCAGCTGCTTTGGAACACATTCTGCCACACTTGCTCTTTCTGCATGTCTCTAGCAGCCAGAAAGCGCTGTAAAGCGCTCTTTTCTCGAGAAAAGCAACACTCTGGGAAACCTCTGTAACTTTGCTTGCAGCAGCACCTTGGTGTGTTTTCTGTGTTCTCCAAGTGAAAATAAGCCTGTCCGGAGCCCGTGGTAGCTCCAGCTGCTTTGGAACACATTCTGCCACACTTGCTCTTTCTGCATGTCTCTAGCAGCCAGAAAGCGCTGTAAAGCGCTCTTTTCTCGAGAAAAGCAACACTCTGGGAAACCTCTGTAACTTTGCTTGCAGCAGCACCTTGGTGTGTTTTCTGTGTTCTCCAAGTGAAAATAAGCCTGTCCGGAGCCCGTGGTAGCTCCAGCTGCTTTGGAACACATTCTGCCACACTTGCTCTTTCTGCATGTCTCTAGCAGCCAGAAAGCGCTGTAAAGCGCTCTTTTCTCGAGAAAAGCAACACTCTGGGAAACCTCTGTAACTTTGCTTGCAGCAGCACCTTGGTGTGTTTTCTGTGTTCTCCAAGTGAAAATAAGCCTGTGGGGAGCCCGTGGTAGCGCCAGCTGCTTTGGAACACATTCTGCCACACTTGCTCTTTCTGCATGTCTCTAGCAGCCAGAAAGCGCTGTAAAGCGCTCTTTTCTCGAGAAAAGCAACACTCTGGGAAACCTCTGTAACTTTGCTTGCAGCAGCACCTTGGTGTGTTTTCTGTGTTCTCCAAGTGAAAAGAAGCCTGTGGGGAGCCCGTGGTAGCTCCAGCTGCTTTGGAACACATTCTGCCACACTTGCTCTTTCTGCATGTCTCTAGCAGCCAGAAAGCGCTGTAAAGCGCTCTTTTCTCGAGAAAAGCAACACTCTGGGAAACCTCTGTAACTTTGCTTGCAGCAGCACCTTGGGGTGTTTTCTGTGTTCTCCAAGTGAAAATAAGCCTGTCCGGAGCCCGTGGTAGCTCCAGCTGCTTTGGAACACATTCTGCCACACTTGCTCTTTCTGCATGTCTCTAGCAGCCAGAAAGCGCTGTAAAGCGCTCTTTTCTCGAGAAAAGCAACACTCTGGGAAACCTCTGTAACTTTGCTTGCAGCAGCACCTTGGTGTGTTTTTCTGTGTTCTCCAAGTGAAAATAAGCCTGTCCGGAGCCCGTGGTAGCTCCAGCTGCTTTGGAACACATTCTGCCACACTTGCTCTTTCTGCATGTCTCTAGCAGCCAGAAAGCGCTGTAAAGCGCTCTTTTCTCGAGAAAAGCAACACTCTGGGAAACCTCTGTAACTTTGCTTGCAGCAGCACCTTGGTGTGTTTTCTGTGTTCTCCAAGTGAAAATAAGCCTGTGGGGAGCCCGTGGTAGCTCCAGCTGCTTTGGAACACATTCTGCCACACTTGCTCTTTCTGCATGTCTCTAGCAGCCAGAAAGCGCTGTAAAGCGCTCTTTTCTCGAGAAAAGCAACACTCTGGGAAACCTCTGTAACTTTGCTTGCAGCAGCACCTTGGTGTGTTTTCTGTGTTCTCCAAGTGAAAATAAGCCTGTCCGGAGCCCGTGGTAGCTCCAGCTGCTTTGGAACACATTCTGCCACACTTGCTCTTTCTGCATGTCTCTAGCAGCCAGAAAGCGCTGTAAAGCGCTCTTTTCTCGAGAAAAGCAACACTCTGGGAAACCTCTGTAACTTTGCTTGCAGCAGCACCTTGGTGTGTTTTCTGTGTTCTCCAAGTGAAAATAAGCCTGTCGGGAGCCCGTGGTAGCTCCAGCTGCTTTGGAACACATTCTGCCACACTTGCTCTTTCTGCATGTCTCTAGCAGCCAGAAAGCGCTGTAAAGCGCTCTTTTCTCGAGAAAAGCAACACTCTGGGAAACCTCTGTAACTTTGCTTGCAGCAGCACCTTGGTGTGTTTTCTGTGTTCTCCAAGTGAAAATAAGCCTGTCCGGAGCCCGTGGTAGCTCCAGCTGCTTTGGAACACATTCTGCCACACTTGCTCTTTCTGCATGTCTCTAGCAGCCAGAAAGCGCTGTAAAGCGCTCTTTTCTCGAGAAAAGCAACACTCTGGGAAACCTCTGTAACTTTGCTTGCAGCAGCACCTTGGTGTGTTTTCTGTGTTCTCCAAGTGAAAATAAGCCTGTGGGGAGCCCGTGGTAGCTCCAGCTGCTTTGGAACACATTCTGCCACACTTGCTCTTTCTGCATGTCTCTAGCAGCCAGAAAGCGCTGTAAAGCGCTCTTTTCTCGAGAAAAGCAACACTCTGGGAAACCTCTGTAACTTTGCTTGCAGCAGCACCTTGGTGTGTTTTCTGTGTTCTCCAAGTGAAAATAAGCCTGTCCGGAGCCCGTGGTAGCTCCAGCTGCTTTGGAACACATTCTGCCACACTTGCTCTTTCTGCATGTCTCTAGCAGCCAGAAAGCGCTGTAAAGCGCTCTTTTCTCGAGAAAAGCAACACTCTGGGAAACCTCTGTAACTTTGCTTGCAGCAGCACCTTGGTGTGTTTTCTGTGTTCTCCAAGTGAAAATAAGCCTGTCCGGAGCCCGTGGTAGCTCCAGCTGCTTTGGAACACATTCTGCCACACTTGCTCTTTCTGCATGTCTCTAGCAGCCAGAAAGCGCTGTAAAGCGCTCTTTTCTCGAGAAAAGCAACACTCTGGGAAACCTCTGTAACTTTGCTTGCAGCAGCACCTTGGTGTGTTTTCTGTGTTCTCCAAGTGAAAAGAAGCCTGTCCGGAGCCCGTGGTAGCTCCAGCTGCTTTGGAACACATTCTGCCACACTTGCTCTTTCTGCATGTCTCTAGCAGCCAGAAAGCGCTGTAAAGCGCTCTTTTCTCGAGAAAAGCAACACTCTGGGAAACCTCTGTAACTTTGCTTGCAGCAGCACCTTGGTGTGTTTTCTGTGTTCTCCAAGTGAAAATAAGCCTGTCCGGAGCCCGTGGTAGCTCCAGCTGCTTTGGAACACATTCTGACACACTTGCTCTTTCTGCATGTCTCTAGCAGCCAGAAAGCGCTGTAAAGCGCTCTTTTCTCGAGAAAAGCAACACTCTGGGAAACCTCTGTAACTTTGCTTGCAGCAGCACCTTGGTGTGTTTTCTGTGTTCTCCAAGTGAAAATAAGCCTGTCCGGAGCCCGTGGTAGCTCCAGCTGCTTTGGAACACATTCTGCCACACTTGCTCTTTCTGCATGTCTCTAGCAGCCAGAAAGCGCTGTAAAGCGCTCTTTTCTCGAGAAAAGCAACACTCTGGGAAACCTCTGTAACTTTGCTTGCAGCAGCACCTTGGTGTGTTTTCTGTGTTCTCCAAGTGAAAATAAGCCTGTCCGGAGCCCGTGGTAGCTCCAGCTGCTTTGGAACACATTCTGCCACACTTGCTCTTTCTGCATGTCTCTAGCAGCCAGAAAGCGCTGTAAAGCGCTCTTTTCTCGAGAAAAGCAACACTCTGGGAAACCTCTGTAACTTTGCTTGCAGCAGCACCTTGGTGTGTTTTCTGTGTTCTCCAAGTGAAAATAAGCCTGTGCGGAGCCCGTGGTAGCTCCAGCTGCTTTGGAACACATTCTGCCACACTTGCTCTTTCTGCATGTCTCTAGCAGCCAGAAAGCGCTGTAAAGCGCTCTTTTCTCGAGAAAAGCAACACTCTGGGAAACCTCTGTAACTTTGCTTGCAGCAGCACCTTGGTGTGTTTTCTGTGTTCTCCAAGTGAAAATAAGCCTGTCCGGAGCCCGTGGTAGCTCCAGCTGCTTTGGAACACATTCTGCCACACTTGCTCTTTCTGCATGTCTCTAGCAGCCAGAAAGCGCTGTAAAGCGCTCTTTTCTCGAGAAAAGCAACACTCTGGGAAACCTCTGTAACTTTGCTTGCAGCAGCACCTTGGTGTGTTTTCTGTGTTCTCCAAGTGAAAATAAGCCTGTCCGGAGCCCGTGGTAGCTCCAGCTGCTTTGGAACACATTCTGCCACACTTGCTCTTTCTGCATGTCTCTAGCAGCCAGAAAGCGCTGTAAAGCGCTCTTTTCTCGAGAAAAGCAACACTCTGGGAAACCTCTGTAACTTTGCTTGCAGCAGCACCTTGGTGTGTTTTCTGTGTTCTCCAAGTGAAAATAAGCCTGTCCGGAGCCCGTGGTAGCTCCAGCTGCTTTGGAACACATTCTGCCACACTTGCTCTTTCTGCATGTCTCTAGCAGCCAGAAAGCGCTGTAAAGCGCTCTTTTCTCGAGAAAAGCAACACTCTGGGAAACCTCTGTAACTTTGCTTGCAGCAGCACCTTGGTGTGTTTTCTGTGTTCTCCAAGTGAAAATAAGCCTGTCCGGAGCCCGTGGTAGCTCCAGCTGCTTTGGAACACATTCTGCCACACTTGCTCTTTCTGCATGTCTCTAGCAGCCAGAAAGCGCTGTAAAGCGCTCTTTTCTCGAGAAAAGCAACACTCTGGGAAACCTCTGTAACTTTGCTTGCAGCAGCACCTTGGTGTGTTTTCTGTGTTCTCCAAGTGAAAATAAGCCTGTCCGGAGCCCGTGGTAGCTCCAGCTGCTTTGGAACACATTCTGCCACACTTGCTCTTTCTGCATGTCTCTAGCAGCCAGAAAGCGCTGTAAAGCGCTCTTTTCTCGAGAAAAGCAACACTCTGGGAAACCTCTGTAACTTTGCTTGCAGCAGCACCTTGGTGTGTTTTCTGTGTTCTCCAAGTGAAAATAAGCCTGTCCGGAGCCCGTGGTAGCTCCAGCTGCTTTGGAACACATTCTGCCACACTTGCTCTTTCTGCATGTCTCTAGCAGCCAGAAAGCGCTGTAAAGCGCTCTTTTCTCGAGAAAAGCAACACTCTGGGAAACCTCTGTAACTTTGCTTGCAGCAGCACCTTGGTGTGTTTTCTGTGTTCTCCAAGTGAAAATAAGCCTGTCCGGAGCCCGTGGTAGCTCCAGCTGCTTTGGAACACATTCTGCCACACTTGCTCTTTCTGCATGTCTCTAGCAGCCAGAAAGCGCTGTAAAGCGCTCTTTTCTCGAGAAAAGCAACACTCTGGGAAACCTCTGTAACTTTGCTTGCAGCAGCACCTTGGTGTGTTTTCTGTGTTCTCCAAGTGAAAATAAGCCTGTCCGGAGCCCGTGGTAGCTCCAGCTGCTTTGGAACACATTCTGCCACACTTGCTCTTTCTGCATGTCTCTAGCAGCCAGAAAGCGCTGTAAAGCGCTCTTTTCTCGAGAAAAGCAACACTCTGGGAAACCTCTGTAACTTTGCTTGCAGCAGCACCTTGGTGTGTTTTCTGTGTTCTCCAAGTGAAAATAAGCCTGTCCGGAGCCCGTGGTAGCTCCAGCTGCTTTGGAACACATTCTGCCACACTTGCTCTTTCTGCATGTCTCTAGCAGCCAGAAAGCGCTGTAAAGCGCTCTTTTCTCGAGAAAAGCAACACTCTGGGAAACCTCTGTAACTTTGCTTGCAGCAGCACCTTGGTGTGTTTTCTGTGTTCTCCAAGTGAAAATAAGCCTGTCCGGAGCCCGTGGTAGCTCCAGCTGCTTTGGAACACATTCTGCCACACTTGCTCTTTCTGCATGTCTCTAGCAGCCAGAAAGCGCTGTAAAGCGCTCTTTTCTCGAGAAAAGCAACACTCTGGGAAACCTCTGTAACTTTGCTTGCAGCAGCACCTTGGTGTGTTTTCTGTGTTCTCCAAGTGAAAATAAGCCTGTCCGGAGCCCGTGGTAGCTCCAGCTGCTTTGGAACACATTCTGCCACACTTGCTCTTTCTGCATGTCTCTAGCAGCCAGAAAGCGCTGTAAAGCGCTCTTTTCTCGAGAAAAGCAACACTCTGGGAAACCTCTGTAACTTTGCTTGCAGCAGCACCTTGGTGTGTTTTCTGTGTTCTCCAAGTGAAAATAAGCCTGTCCGGAGCCCGTGGTAGCGCCAGCTGCTTTGGAACACATTCTGCCACACTTGCTCTTTCTGCATGTCTCTAGCAGCCAGAAAGCGCTGTAAAGCGCTCTTTTCTCGAGAAAAGCAACACTCTGGGAAACCTCTGTAACTTTGCTTGCAGCAGCACCTTGGTGTGTTTTCTGTGTTCTCCAAGTGAAAATAAGCCTGTCCGGAGCCCGTGGTAGCTCCAGCTGCTTTGGAACACATTCTGCCACACTTGCTCTTTCTGCATGTCTCTAGCAGCCAGAAAGCGCTGTAAAGCGCTCTTTTCTCGAGAAAAGCAACACTCTGGGAAACCTCTGTAACTTTGCTTGCAGCAGCACCTTGGTGTGTTTTCTGTGTTCTCCAAGTGAAAATAAGCCTGTCCGGAGCCCGTGGTAGCTCCAGCTGCTTTGGAACACATTCTGCCACACTTGCTCTTTCTGCATGTCTCTAGCAGCCAGAAAGCGCTGTAAAGCGCTCTTTTCTCGAGAAAAGCAACACTCTGGGAAACCTCTGTAACTTTGCTTGCAGCAGCACCTTGGTGTGTTTTCTGTGTTCTCCAAGTGAAAATAAGCCTGTCCGGAGCCCGTGGTAGCTCCAGCTGCTTTGGAACACATTCTGCCACACTTGCTCTTTCTGCATGTCTCTAGCAGCCAGAAAGCGCTGTAAAGCGCTCTTTTCTCGAGAAAAGCAACACTCTGGGAAACCTCTGTAACTTTGCTTGCAGCAGCACCTTGGTGTGTTTTCTGTGTTCTCCAAGTGAAAATAAGCCTGTCCGGAGCCCGTGGTAGCTCCAGCTGCTTTGGAACACATTCTGCCACACTTGCTCTTTCTGCATGTCTCTAGCAGCCAGAAAGCGCTGTAAAGCGCTCTTTTCTCGAGAAAAGCAACACTCTGGGAAACCTCTGTAACTTTGCTTGCAGCAGCACCTTGGTGTGTTTTCTGTGTTCTCCAAGTGAAAATAAGCCTGTCCGGAGCCCGTGGTAGCTCCAGCTGCTTTGGAACACATTCTGCCACACTTGCTCTTTCTGCATGTCTCTAGCAGCCAGAAAGCGCTGTAAAGCGCTCTTTTCTCGAGAAAAGCAACACTCTGGGAAACCTCTGTAACTTTGCTTGCAGCAGCACCTTGGTGTGTTTTCTGTGTTCTCCAAGTGAAAATAAGCCTGTCCGGAGCCCGTGGTAGCTCCAGCTGCTTTGGAACACATTCTGCCACACTTGCTCTTTCTGCATGTCTCTAGCAGCCAGAAAGCGCTGTAAAGCGCTCTTTTCTCGAGAAAAGCAACACTCTGGGAAACCTCTGTAACTTTGCTTGCAGCAGCACCTTGGTGTGTTTTCTGTGTTCTCCAAGTGAAAATAAGCCTGTCCGGAGCCCGTGGTAGCTCCAGCTGCTTTGGAACACATTCTGCCACACTTGCTCTTTCTGCATGTCTCTAGCAGCCAGAAAGCGCTGTAAAGCGCTCTTTTCTCGAGAAAAGCAACACTCTGGGAAACCTCTGTAACTTTGCTTGCAGCAGCACCTTGGTGTGTTTTCTGTGTTCTCCAAGTGAAAATAAGCCTGTCCGGAGCCCGTGGTAGCTCCAGCTGCTTTGGAACACATTCTGCCACACTTGCTCTTTCTGCATGTCTCTAGCAGCCAGAAAGCGCTGTAAAGCGCTCTTTTCTCGAGAAAAGCAACACTCTGGGAAACCTCTGTAACTTTGCTTGCAGCAGCACCTTGGTGTGTTTTCTGTGTTCTCCAAGTGAAAATAAGCCTGTCCGGAGCCCGTGGTAGCTCCAGCTGCTTTGGAACACATTCTGCCACACTTGCTCTTTCTGCATGTCTCTAGCAGCCAGAAAGCGCTGTAAAGCGCTCTTTTCTCGAGAAAAGCAACACTCTGGGAAACCTCTGTAACTTTGCTTGCAGCAGCACCTTGGTGTGTTTTCTGTGTTCTCCAAGTGAAAATAAGCCTGTCCGGAGCCCGTGGTAGCTCCAGCTGCTTTGGAACACATTCTGCCACACTTGCTCTTTCTGCATGTCTCTAGCAGCCAGAAAGCGCTGTAAAGCGCTCTTTTCTCGAGAAAAGCAACACTCTGGGAAACCTCTGTAACTTTGCTTGCAGCAGCACCTTGGTGTGTTTTCTGTGTTCTCCAAGTGAAAATAAGCCTGTCCGGAGCCCGTGGTAGCTCCAGCTGCTTTGGAACACATTCTGCCACACTTGCTCTTTCTGCATGTCTCTAGCAGCCAGAAAGCGCTGTAAAGCGCTCTTTTCTCGAGAAAAGCAACACTCTGGGAAACCTCTGTAACTTTGCTTGCAGCAGCACCTTGGTGTGTTTTCTGTGTTCTCCAAGTGAAAATAAGCCTGTCCGGAGCCCGTGGTAGCTCCAGCTGCTTTGGAACACATTCTGCCACACTTGCTCTTTCTGCATGTCTCTAGCAGCCAGAAAGCGCTGTAAAGCGCTCTTTTCTCGAGAAAAGCAACACTCTGGGAAACCTCTGTAACTTTGCTTGCAGCAGCACCTTGGTGTGTTTTCTGTGTTCTCCAAGTGAAAATAAGCCTGTCCGGAGCCCGTGGTAGCTCCAGCTGCTTTGGAACACATTCTGCCACACTTGCTCTTTCTGCATGTCTCTAGCAGCCAGAAAGCGCTGTAAAGCGCTCTTTTCTCGAGAAAAGCAACACTCTGGGAAACCTCTGTAACTTTGCTTGCAGCAGCACCTTGGTGTGTTTTCTGTGTTCTCCAAGTGAAAATAAGCCTGTCCGGAGCCCGTGGTAGCTCCAGCTGCTTTGGAACACATTCTGCCACACTTGCTCTTTCTGCATGTCTCTAGCAGCCAGAAAGCGCTGTAAAGCGCTCTTTTCTCGAGAAAAGCAACACTCTGGGAAACCTCTGTAACTTTGCTTGCAGCAGCACCTTGGTGTGTTTTCTGTGTTCTCCAAGTGAAAATAAGCCTGTCCGGAGCCCGTGGTAGCTCCAGCTGCTTTGGAACACATTCTGCCACACTTGCTCTTTCTGCATGTCTCTAGCAGCCAGAAAGCGCTGTAAAGCGCTCTTTTCTCGAGAAAAGCAACACTCTGGGAAACCTCTGTAACTTTGCTTGCAGCAGCACCTTGGTGTGTTTTCTGTGTTCTCCAAGTGAAAATAAGCCTGTCCGGAGCCCGTGGTAGCTCCAGCTGCTTTGGAACACATTCTGCCACACTTGCTCTTTCTGCATGTCTCTAGCAGCCAGAAAGCGCTGTAAAGCGCTCTTTTCTCGAGAAAAGCAACACTCTGGGAAACCTCTGTAACTTTGCTTGCAGCAGCACCTTGGTGTGTTTTCTGTGTTCTCCAAGTGAAAATAAGCCTGTCCGGAGCCCGTGGTAGCTCCAGCTGCTTTGGAACACATTCTGCCACACTTGCTCTTTCTGCATGTCTCTAGCAGCCAGAAAGCGCTGTAAAGCGCTCTTTTCTCGAGAAAAGCAACACTCTGGGAAACCTCTGTAACTTTGCTTGCAGCAGCACCTTGGTGTGTTTTCTGTGTTCTCCAAGTGAAAATAAGCCTGTCCGGAGCCCGTGGTAGCTCCAGCTGCTTTGGAACACATTCTGCCACACTTGCTCTTTCTGCATGTCTCTAGCAGCCAGAAAGCGCTGTAAAGCGCTCTTTTCTCGAGAAAAGCAACACTCTGGGAAACCTCTGTAACTTTGCTTGCAGCAGCACCTTGGTGTGTTTTCTGTGTTCTCCAAGTGAAAATAAGCCTGTCCGGAGCCCGTGGTAGCTCCAGCTGCTTTGGAACACATTCTGCCACACTTGCTCTTTCTGCATGTCTCTAGCAGCCAGAAAGCGCTGTAAAGCGCTCTTTTCTCGAGAAAAGCAACACTCTGGGAAACCTCTGTAACTTTGCTTGCAGCAGCACCTTGGTGTGTTTTCTGTGTTCTCCAAGTGAAAATAAGCCTGTCCGGAGCCCGTGGTAGCTCCAGCTGCTTTGGAACACATTCTGCCACACTTGCTCTTTCTGCATGTCTCTAGCAGCCAGAAAGCGCTGTAAAGCGCTCTTTTCTCGAGAAAAGCAACACTCTGGGAAACCTCTGTAACTTTGCTTGCAGCAGCACCTTGGTGTGTTTTCTGTGTTCTCCAAGTGAAAATAAGCCTGTCCGGAGCCCGTGGTAGCTCCAGCTGCTTTGGAACACATTCTGCCACACTTGCTCTTTCTGCATGTCTCTAGCAGCCAGAAAGCGCTGTAAAGCGCTCTTTTCTCGAGAAAAGCAACACTCTGGGAAACCTCTGTAACTTTGCTTGCAGCAGCACCTTGGTGTGTTTTCTGTGTTCTCCAAGTGAAAATAAGCCTGTCCGGAGCCCGTGGTAGCTCCAGCTGCTTTGGAACACATTCTGCCACACTTGCTCTTTCTGCATGTCTCTAGCAGCCAGAAAGCGCTGTAAAGCGCTCTTTTCTCGAGAAAAGCAACACTCTGGGAAACCTCTGTAACTTTGCTTGCAGCAGCACCTTGGTGTGTTTTCTGTGTTCTCCAAGTGAAAATAAGCCTGTCCGGAGCCCGTGGTAGCTCCAGCTGCTTTGGAACACATTCTGCCACACTTGCTCTTTCTGCATGTCTCTAGCAGCCAGAAAGCGCTGTAAAGCGCTCTTTTCTCGAGAAAAGCAACACTCTGGGAAACCTCTGTAACTTTGCTTGCAGCAGCACCTTGGTGTGTTTTCTGTGTTCTCCAAGTGAAAATAAGCCTGTCCGGAGCCCGTGGTAGCTCCAGCTGCTTTGGAACACATTCTGCCACACTTGCTCTTTCTGCATGTCTCTAGCAGCCAGAAAGCGCTGTAAAGCGCTCTTTTCTCGAGAAAAGCAACACTCTGGGAAACCTCTGTAACTTTGCTTGCAGCAGCACCTTGGTGTGTTTTCTGTGTTCTCCAAGTGAAAATAAGCCTGTCCGGAGCCCGTGGTAGCTCCAGCTGCTTTGGAACACATTCTGCCACACTTGCTCTTTCTGCATGTCTCTAGCAGCCAGAAAGCGCTGTAAAGCGCTCTTTTCTCGAGAAAAGCAACACTCTGGGAAACCTCTGTAACTTTGCTTGCAGCAGCACCTTGGTGTGTTTTCTGTGTTCTCCAAGTGAAAATAAGCCTGTCCGGAGCCCGTGGTAGCTCCAGCTGCTTTGGAACACATTCTGCCACACTTGCTCTTTCTGCATGTCTCTAGCAGCCAGAAAGCGCTGTAAAGCGCTCTTTTCTCGAGAAAAGCAACACTCTGGGAAACCTCTGTAACTTTGCTTGCAGCAGCACCTTGGTGTGTTTTCTGTGTTCTCCAAGTGAAAATAAGCCTGTCCGGAGCCCGTGGTAGCTCCAGCTGCTTTGGAACACATTCTGCCACACTTGCTCTTTCTGCATGTCTCTAGCAGCCAGAAAGCGCTGTAAAGCGCTCTTTTCTCGAGAAAAGCAACACTCTGGGAAACCTCTGTAACTTTGCTTGCAGCAGCACCTTGGTGTGTTTTCTGTGTTCTCCAAGTGAAAATAAGCCTGTCCGGAGCCCGTGGTAGCTCCAGCTGCTTTGGAACACATTCTGCCACACTTGCTCTTTCTGCATGTCTCTAGCAGCCAGAAAGCGCTGTAAAGCGCTCTTTTCTCGAGAAAAGCAACACTCTGGGAAACCTCTGTAACTTTGCTTGCAGCAGCACCTTGGTGTGTTTTCTGTGTTCTCCAAGTGAAAATAAGCCTGTCCGGAGCCCGTGGTAGCTCCAGCTGCTTTGGAACACATTCTGCCACACTTGCTCTTTCTGCATGTCTCTAGCAGCCAGAAAGCGCTGTAAAGCGCTCTTTTCTCGAGAAAAGCAACACTCTGGGAAACCTCTGTAACTTTGCTTGCAGCAGCACCTTGGTGTGTTTTCTGTGTTCTCCAAGTGAAAATAAGCCTGTCGGGAGCCCGTGGTAGCTCCAGCTGCTTTGGAACACATTCTGCCACACTTGCTCTTTCTGCATGTCTCTAGCAGCCAGAAAGCGCTGTAAAGCGCTCTTTTCTCGAGAAAAGCAACACTCTGGGAAACCTCTGTAACTTTGCTTGCAGCAGCACCTTGGTGTGTTTTCTGTGTTCTCCAAGTGAAAATAAGCCTGTCCGGAGCCCGTGGTAGCTCCAGCTGCTTTGGAACACATTCTGCCACACTTGCTCTTTCTGCATGTCTCTAGCAGCCAGAAAGCGCTGTAAAGCGCTCTTTTCTCGAGAAAAGCAACACTCTGGGAAACCTCTGTAACTTTGCTTGCAGCAGCACCTTGGTGTGTTTTCTGTGTTCTCCAAGTGAAAATAAGCCTGTCGGGAGCCCGTGGTAGCTCCAGCTGCTTTGGAACACATTCTGCCACACTTGCTCTTTCTGCATGTCTCTAGCAGCCAGAAAGCGCTGTAAAGCGCTCTTTTCTCGAGAAAAGCAACACTCTGGGAAACCTCTGTAACTTTGCTTGCAGCAGCACCTTGGTGTGTTTTCTGTGTTCTCCAAGTGAAAATAAGCCTGTCCGGAGCCCGTGGTAGCTCCAGCTGCTTTGGAACACATTCTGCCACACTTGCTCTTTCTGCATGTCTCTAGCAGCCAGAAAGCGCTGTAAAGCGCTCTTTTCTCGAGAAAAGCAACACTCTGGGAAACCTCTGTAACTTTGCTTGCAGCAGCACCTTGGTGTGTTTTCTGTGTTCTCCAAGTGAAAATAAGCCTGTCCGGAGCCCGTGGTAGCTCCAGCTGCTTTGGAACACATTCTGCCACACTTGCTCTTTCTGCATGTCTCTAGCAGCCAGAAAGCGCTGTAAAGCGCTCTTTTCTCGAGAAAAGCAACACTCTGGGAAACCTCTGTAACTTTGCTTGCAGCAGCACCTTGGTGTGTTTTCTGTGTTCTCCAAGTGAAAATAAGCCTGTCGGGAGCCCGTGGTAGCTCCAGCTGCTTTGGAACACATTCTGCCACACTTGCTCTTTCTGCATGTCTCTAGCAGCCAGAAAGCGCTGTAAAGCGCTCTTTTCTCGAGAAAAGCAACACTCTGGGAAACCTCTGTAACTTTGCTTGCAGCAGCACCTTGGTGTGTTTTCTGTGTTCTCCAAGTGAAAATAAGCCTGTCGGGAGCCCGTGGTAGCTCCAGCTGCTTTGGAACACATTCTGCCACACTTGCTCTTTCTGCATGTCTCTAGCAGCCAGAAAGCGCTGTAAAGCGCTCTTTTCTCGAGAAAAGCAACACTCTGGGAAACCTCTGTAACTTTGCTTGCAGCAGCACCTTGGTGTGTTTTCTGTGTTCTCCAAGTGAAAATAAGCCTGTCGGGAGCCCGTGGTAGCTCCAGCTGCTTTGGAACACATTCTGCCACACTTGCTCTTTCTGCATGTCTCTAGCAGCCAGAAAGCGCTGTAAAGCGCTCTTTTCTCGAGAAAAGCAACACTCTGGGAAACCTCTGTAACTTTGCTTGCAGCAGCACCTTGGTGTGTTTTCTGTGTTCTCCAAGTGAAAATAAGCC
The DNA here is from genome assembly GCF_965231275.1 of Zosterops lateralis. Lineage (NCBI taxonomy): Eukaryota > Metazoa > Chordata > Aves > Passeriformes > Zosteropidae > Zosterops > Zosterops lateralis. Next base: position 38,618 of record NW_028154491.1, read on the forward strand.
TGTCGGGAGCCCGTGGTAGCTCCAGCTGCTTTGGAACACATTCTGCCACACTTGCTCTTTCTGCATGTCTCTAGCAGCCAGAAAGCGCTGTAAAGCGCTCTTTTCTCGAGAAAAGCAACACTCTGGGAAACCTCTGTAACTTTGCTTGCAGCAGCACCTTGGTGTGTTTTCTGTGTTCTCCAAGTGAAAATAAGCCTGTCGGGAGCCCGTGGTAGCTCCAGCTGCTTTGGAACACATTCTGCCACACTTGCTCTTTCTGCATGTCTCTAGCAGCCAGAAAGCGCTGTAAAGCGCTCTTTTCTCGAGAAAAGCAACACTCTGGGAAACCTCTGTAACTTTGCTTGCAGCAGCACCTTGGTGTGTTTTCTGTGTTCTCCAAGTGAAAATAAGCCTGTCGGGAGCCCGTGGTAGCTCCAGCTGCTTTGGAACACATTCTGCCACACTTGCTCTTTCTGCATGTCTCTAGCAGCCAGAAAGCGCTGTAAAGCGCTCTTTTCTCGAGAAAAGCAACACTCTGGGAAACCTCTGTAACTTTGCTTGCAGCAGCACCTTGGTGTGTTTTCTGTGTTCTCCAAGTGAAAATAAGCCTGTCGGGAGCCCGTGGTAGCTCCAGCTGCTTTGGAACACATTCTGCCACACTTGCTCTTTCTGCATGTCTCTAGCAGCCAGAAAGCGCTGTAAAGCGCTCTTTTCTCGAGAAAAGCAACACTCTGGGAAACCTCTGTAACTTTGCTTGCAGCAGCACCTTGGTGTGTTTTCTGTGTTCTCCAAGTGAAAATAAGCCTGTCGGGAGCCCGTGGTAGCTCCAGCTGCTTTGGAACACATTCTGCCACACTTGCTCTTTCTGCATGTCTCTAGCAGCCAGAAAGCGCTGTAAAGCGCTCTTTTCTCGAGAAAAGCAACACTCTGGGAAACCTCTGTAACTTTGCTTGCAGCAGCACCTTGGTGTGTTTTCTGTGTTCTCCAAGTGAAAATAAGCCTGTCCGGAGCCCGTGGTAGCTCCAGCTGCTTTGGAACACATTCTGCCACACTTGCTCTTTCTGCATGTCTCTAGCAGCCAGAAAGCGCTGTAAAGCGCTCTTTTCTCGAGAAAAGCAACACTCTGGGAAACCTCTGTAACTTTGCTTGCAGCAGCACCTTGGTGTGTTTTCTGTGTTCTCCAAGTGAAAATAAGCCTGTCCGGAGTCCGTGGTAGCTCCAGCTGCTTTGGAACACATTCTGCCACACTTGCTCTTTCTGCATGTCTCTAGCAGCCAGAAAGCGCTGTAAAGCGCTCTTTTCTCGAGAAAAGCAACACTCTGGGAAACCTCTGTAACTTTGCTTGCAGCAGCACCTTGGTGTGTTTTCTGTGTTCTCCAAGTGAAAATAAGCCTGTCCGGAGCCCGTGGTAGCTCCAGCTGCTTTGGAACACATTCTGCCACACTTGCTCTTTCTGCATGTCTCTAGCAGCCAGAAAGCGCTGTAAAGCGCTCTTTTCTCGAGAAAAGCAACACTCTGGGAAACCTCTGTAACTTTGCTTGCAGCAGCACCTTGGTGTGTTTTCTGTGTTCTCCAAGTGAAAATAAGCCTGTCCGGAGCCCGTGGTAGCTCCAGCTGCTTTGGAACACATTCTGCCACACTTGCTCTTTCTGCATGTCTCTAGCAGCCAGAAAGCGCTGTAAAGCGCTCTTTTCTCGAGAAAAGCAACACTCTGGGAAACCTCTGTAACTTTGCTTGCAGCAGCACCTTGGTGTGTTTTCTGTGTTCTCCAAGTGAAAATAAGCCTGTCCGGAGCCCGTGGTAGCTCCAGCTGCTTTGGAACACATTCTGCCACACTTGCTCTTTCTGCATGTCTCTAGCAGCCAGAAAGCGCTGTAAAGCGCTCTTTTCTCGAGAAAAGCAACACTCTGGGAAACCTCTGTAACTTTGCTTGCAGCAGCACCTTGGTGTGTTTTCTGTGTTCTCCAAGTGAAAATAAGCCTGTCGGGAGCCCGTGGTAGCTCCAGCTGCTTTGGAACACATTCTGCCACACTTGCTCTTTCTGCATGTCTCTAGCAGCCAGAAAGCGCTGTAAAGCGCTCTTTTCTCGAGAAAAGCAACACTCTGGGAAACCTCTGTAACTTTGCTTGCAGCAGCACCTTGGTGTGTTTTCTGTGTTCTCCAAGTGAAAATAAGCCTGTCCGGAGCCCGTGGTAGCTCCAGCTGCTTTGGAACACATTCTGCCACACTTGCTCTTTCTGCATGTCTCTAGCAGCCAGAAAGCGCTGTAAAGCGCTCTTTTCTCGAGAAAAGCAACACTCTGGGAAACCTCTGTAACTTTGCTTGCAGCAGCACCTTGGTGTGTTTTCTGTGTTCTCCAAGTGAAAATAAGCCTGTCCGGAGCCCGTGGTAGCTCCAGCTGCTTTGGAACACATTCTGCCACACTTGCTCTTTCTGCATGTCTCTAGCAGCCAGAAAGCGCTGTAAAGCGCTCTTTTCTCGAGAAAAGCAACACTCTGGGAAACCTCTGTAACTTTGCTTGCAGCAGCACCTTGGTGTGTTTTCTGTGTTCTCCAAGTGAAAATAAGCCTGTCCGGAGCCCGTGGTAGCTCCAGCTGCTTTGGAACACATTCTGCCACACTTGCTCTTTCTGCATGTCTCTAGCAGCCAGAAAGCGCTGTAAAGCGCTCTTTTCTCGAGAAAAGCAACACTCTGGGAAACCTCTGTAACTTTGCTTGCAGCAGCACCTTGGTGTGTTTTCTGTGTTCTCCAAGTGAAAATAAGCCTGTCCGGAGCCCGTGGTAGCTCCAGCTGCTTTGGAACACATTCTGCCACACTTGCTCTTTCTGCATGTCTCTAGCAGCCAGAAAGCGCTGTAAAGCGCTCTTTTCTCGAGAAAAGCAACACTCTGGGAAACCTCTGTAACTTTGCTTGCAGCAGCACCTTGGTGTGTTTTCTGTGTTCTCCAAGTGAAAATAAGCCTGTCCGGAGCCCGTGGTAGCTCCAGCTGCTTTGGAACACATTCTGCCACACTTGCTCTTTCTGCATGTCTCTAGCAGCCAGAAAGCGCTGTAAAGCGCTCTTTTCTCGAGAAAAGCAACACTCTGGGAAACCTCTGTAACTTTGCTTGCAGCAGCACCTTGGTGTGTTTTCTGTGTTCTCCAAGTGAAAATAAGCCTGTCCGGAGCCCGTGGTAGCTCCAGCTGCTTTGGAACACATTCTGCCACACTTGCTCTTTCTGCATGTCTCTAGCAGCCAGAAAGCGCTGTAAAGCGCTCTTTTCTCGAGAAAAGCAACACTCTGGGAAACCTCTGTAACTTTGCTTGCAGCAGCACCTTGGTGTGTTTTCTGTGTTCTCCAAGTGAAAATAAGCCTGTCCGGAGCCCGTGGTAGCTCCAGCTGCTTTGGAACACATTCTGCCACACTTGCTCTTTCTGCATGTCTCTAGCAGCCAGAAAGCGCTGTAAAGCGCTCTTTTCTCGAGAAAAGCAACACTCTGGGAAACCTCTGTAACTTTGCTTGCAGCAGCACCTTGGTGTGTTTTCTGTGTTCTCCAAGTGAAAATAAGCCTGTCGGGAGCCCGTGGTAGCTCCAGCTGCTTTGGAACACATTCTGCCACACTTGCTCTTTCTGCATGTCTCTAGCAGCCAGAAAGCGCTGTAAAGCGCTCTTTTCTCGAGAAAAGCAACACTCTGGGAAACCTCTGTAACTTTGCTTGCAGCAGCACCTTGGTGTGTTTTCTGTGTTCTCCAAGTGAAAATAAGCCTGTCCGGAGCCCGTGGTAGCTCCAGCTGCTTTGGAACACATTCTGCCACACTTGCTCTTTCTGCATGTCTCTAGCAGCCAGAAAGCGCTGTAAAGCGCTCTTTTCTCGAGAAAAGCAACACTCTGGGAAACCTCTGTAACTTTGCTTGCAGCAGCACCTTGGTGTGTTTTCTGTGTTCTCCAAGTGAAAATAAGCCTGTCCGGAGCCCGTGGTAGCTCCAGCTGCTTTGGAACACATTCTGCCACACTTGCTCTTTCTGCATGTCTCTAGCAGCCAGAAAGCGCTGTAAAGCGCTCTTTTCTCGAGAAAAGCAACACTCTGGGAAACCTCTGTAACTTTGCTTGCAGCAGCACCTTGGTGTGTTTTCTGTGTTCTCCAAGTGAAAATAAGCCTGTCCGGAGCCCGTGGTAGCTCCAGCTGCTTTGGAACACATTCTGCCACACTTGCTCTTTCTGCATGTCTCTAGCAGCCAGAAAGCGCTGTAAAGCGCTCTTTTCTCGAGAAAAGCAACACTCTGGGAAACCTCTGTAACTTTGCTTGCAGCAGCACCTTGGTGTGTTTTCTGTGTTCTCCAAGTGAAAATAAGCCTGTCGGGAGCCCGTGGTAGCTCCAGCTGCTTTGGAACACATTCTGCCACACTTGCTCTTTCTGCATGTCTCTAGCAGCCAGAAAGCGCTGTAAAGCGCTCTTTTCTCGAGAAAAGCAACACTCTGGGAAACCTCTGTAACTTTGCTTGCAGCAGCACCTTGGTGTGTTTTCTGTGTTCTCCAAGTGAAAATAAGCCTGTCGGGAGCCCGTGGTAGCTCCAGCTGCTTTGGAACACATTCTGCCACACTTGCTCTTTCTGCATGTCTCTAGCAGCCAGAAAGCGCTGTAAAGCGCTCTTTTCTCGAGAAAAGCAACACTCTGGGAAACCTCTGTAACTTTGCTTGCAGCAGCACCTTGGTGTGTTTTCTGTGTTCTCCAAGTGAAAATAAGCCTGTCGGGAGCCCGTGGTAGCTCCAGCTGCTTTGGAACACATTCTGCCACACTTGCTCTTTCTGCATGTCTCTAGCAGCCAGAAAGCGCTGTAAAGCGCTCTTTTCTCGAGAAAAGCAACACTCTGGGAAACCTCTGTAACTTTGCTTGCAGCAGCACCTTGGTGTGTTTTCTGTGTTCTCCAAGTGAAAATAAGCCTGTCGGGAGCCCGTGGTAGCTCCAGCTGCTTTGGAACACATTCTGCCACACTTGCTCTTTCTGCATGTCTCTAGCAGCCAGAAAGCGCTGTAAAGCGCTCTTTTCTCGAGAAAAGCAACACTCTGGGAAACCTCTGTAACTTTGCTTGCAGCAGCACCTTGGTGTGTTTTCTGTGTTCTCCAAGTGAAAATAAGCCTGTCGGGAGCCCGTGGTAGCTCCAGCTGCTTTGGAACACATTCTGCCACACTTGCTCTTTCTGCATGTCTCTAGCAGCCAGAAAGCGCTGTAAAGCGCTCTTTTCTCGAGAAAAGCAACACTCTGGGAAACCTCTGTAACTTTGCTTGCAGCAGCACCTTGGTGTGTTTTCTGTGTTCTCCAAGTGAAAATAAGCCTGTCGGGAGCCCGTGGTAGCTCCAGCTGCTTTGGAACACATTCTGCCACACTTGCTCTTTCTGCATGTCTCTAGCAGCCAGAAAGCGCTGTAAAGCGCTCTTTTCTCGAGAAAAGCAACACTCTGGGAAACCTCTGTAACTTTGCTTGCAGCAGCACCTTGGTGTGTTTTCTGTGTTCTCCAAGTGAAAATAAGCCTGTCGGGAGCCCGTGGTAGCTCCAGCTGCTTTGGAACACATTCTGCCACACTTGCTCTTTCTGCATGTCTCTAGCAGCCAGAAAGCGCTGTAAAGCGCTCTTTTCTCGAGAAAAGCAACACTCTGGGAAACCTCTGTAACTTTGCTTGCAGCAGCACCTTGGTGTGTTTTCTGTGTTCTCCAAGTGAAAATAAGCCTGTCCGGAGCCCGTGGTAGCTCCAGCTGCTTTGGAACACATTCTGCCACACTTGCTCTTTCTGCATGTCTCTAGCAGCCAGAAAGCGCTGTAAAGCGCTCTTTTCTCGAGAAAAGCAACACTCTGGGAAACCTCTGTAACTTTGCTTGCAGCAGCACCTTGGTGTGTTTTCTGTGTTCTCCAAGTGAAAATAAGCCTGTCGGGAGCCCGTGGTAGCTCCAGCTGCTTTGGAACACATTCTGCCACACTTGCTCTTTCTGCATGTCTCTAGCAGCCAGAAAGCGCTGTAAAGCGCTCTTTTCTCGAGAAAAGCAACACTCTGGGAAACCTCTGTAACTTTGCTTGCAGCAGCACCTTGGTGTGTTTTCTGTGTTCTCCAAGTGAAAATAAGCCTGTCCGGAGCCCGTGGTAGCTCCAGCTGCTTTGGAACACATTCTGCCACACTTGCTCTTTCTGCATGTCTCTAGCAGCCAGAAAGCGCTGTAAAGCGCTCTTTTCTCGAGAAAAGCAACACTCTGGGAAACCTCTGTAACTTTGCTTGCAGCAGCACCTTGGTGTGTTTTCTGTGTTCTCCAAGTGAAAATAAGCCTGTCCGGAGCCCGTGGTAGCTCCAGCTGCTTTGGAACACATTCTGCCACACTTGCTCTTTCTGCATGTCTCTAGCAGCCAGAAAGCGCTGTAAAGCGCTCTTTTCTCGAGAAAAGCAACACTCTGGGAAACCTCTGTAACTTTGCTTGCAGCAGCACCTTGGTGTGTTTTCTGTGTTCTCCAAGTGAAAATAAGCCTGTCCGGAGCCCGTGGTAGCTCCAGCTGCTTTGGAACACATTCTGCCACACTTGCTCTTTCTGCATGTCTCTAGCAGCCAGAAAGCGCTGTAAAGCGCTCTTTTCTCGAGAAAAGCAACACTCTGGGAAACCTCTGTAACTTTGCTTGCAGCAGCACCTTGGTGTGTTTTCTGTGTTCTCCAAGTGAAAATAAGCCTGTCCGGAGCCCGTGGTAGCTCCAGCTGCTTTGGAACACATTCTGCCACACTTGCTCTTTCTGCATGTCTCTAGCAGCCAGAAAGCGCTGTAAAGCGCTCTTTTCTCGAGAAAAGCAACACTCTGGGAAACCTCTGTAACTTTGCTTGCAGCAGCACCTTGGTGTGTTTTCTGTGTTCTCCAAGTGAAAATAAGCCTGTCCGGAGCCCGTGGTAGCTCCAGCTGCTTTGGAACACATTCTGCCACACTTGCTCTTTCTGCATGTCTCTAGCAGCCAGAAAGCGCTGTAAAGCGCTCTTTTCTCGAGAAAAGCAACACTCTGGGAAACCTCTGTAACTTTGCTTGCAGCAGCACCTTGGTGTGTTTTCTGTGTTCTCCAAGTGAAAATAAGCCTGTCCGGAGCCCGTGGTAGCTCCAGCTGCTTTGGAACACATTCTGCCACACTTGCTCTTTCTGCATGTCTCTAGCAGCCAGAAAGCGACTGTAAAGCGCTCTTTTCTCGAGAAAAGCAACACTCTGGGAAACCTCTGTAACTTTGCTTGCAGCAGCACCTTGGTGTGTTTTCTGTGTTCTCCAAGTGAAAATAAGCCTGTCGGGAGCCCGTGGTAGCTCCAGCTGCTTTGGAACACATTCTGCCACACTTGCTCTTTCTGCATGTCTCTAGCAGCCAGAAAGCGCTGTAAAGCGCTCTTTTCTCGAGAAAAGCAACACTCTGGGAAACCTCTGTAACTTTGCTTGCAGCAGCACCTTGGTGTGTTTTCTGTGTTCTCCAAGTGAAAATAAGCCTGTGCGGAGCCCGTGGTAGCTCCAGCTGCTTTGGAACACATTCTGCCACACTTGCTCTTTCTGCATGTCTCTAGCAGCCAGAAAGCGCTGTAAAGCGCTCTTTTCTCGAGAAAAGCAACACTCTGGGAAACCTCTGTAACTTTGCTTGCAGCAGCACCTTGGTGTGTTTTCTGTGTTCTCCAAGTGAAAATAAGCCTGTCCGGAGCCCGTGGTAGCTCCAGCTGCTTTGGAACACATTCTGCCACACTTGCTCTTTCTGCATGTCTCTAGCAGCCAGAAAGCGCTGTAAAGCGCTCTTTTCTCGAGAAAAGCAACACTCTGGGAAACCTCTGTAACTTTGCTTGCAGCAGCACCTTGGTGTGTTTTCTGTGTTCTCCAAGTGAAAATAAGCCTGTCGGGAGCCCGTGGTAGCTCCAGCTGCTTTGGAACACATTCTGCCACACTTGCTCTTTCTGCATGTCTCTAGCAGCCAGAAAGCGCTGTAAAGCGCTCTTTTCTCGAGAAAAGCAACACTCTGGGAAACCTCTGTAACTTTGCTTGCAGCAGCACCTTGGTGTGTTTTCTGTGTTCTCCAAGTGAAAATAAGCCTGTCGGGAGCCCGTGGTAGCTCCAGCTGCTTTGGAACACATTCTGCCACACTTGCTCTTTCTGCATGTCTCTAGCAGCCAGAAAGCGCTGTAAAGCGCTCTTTTCTCGAGAAAAGCAACACTCTGGGAAACCTCTGTAACTTTGCTTGCAGCAGCACCTTGGTGTGTTTTCTGTGTTCTCCAAGTGAAAATAAGCCTGTCGGGAGCCCGTGGTAGCTCCAGCTGCTTTGGAACACATTCTGCCACACTTGCTCTTTCTGCATGTCTCTAGCAGCCAGAAAGCGCTGTAAAGCGCTCTTTTCTCGAGAAAAGCAACACTCTGGGAAACCTCTGTAACTTTGCTTGCAGCAGCACCTTGGTGTGTTTTCTGTGTTCTCCAAGTGAAAATAAGCCTGTCGGGAGCCCGTGGTAGCTCCAGCTGCTTTGGAACACATTCTGCCACACTTGCTCTTTCTGCATGTCTCTAGCAGCCAGAAAGCGCTGTAAAGCGCTCTTTTCTCGAGAAAAGCAACACTCTGGGAAACCTCTGTAACTTTGCTTGCAGCAGCACCTTGGTGTGTTTTCTGTGTTCTCCAAGTGAAAATAAGCCTGTCGGGAGCCCGTGGTAGCTCCAGCTGCTTTGGAACACATTCTGCCACACTTGCTCTTTCTGCATGTCTCTAGCAGCCAGAAAGCGCTGTAAAGCGCTCTTTTCTCGAGAAAAGCAACACTCTGGGAAACCTCTGTAACTTTGCTTGCAGCAGCACCTTGGTGTGTTTTCTGTGTTCTCCAAGTGAAAATAAGCCTGTCGGGAGCCCGTGGTAGCTCCAGCTGCTTTGGAACACATTCTGCCACACTTGCTCTTTCTGCATGTCTCTAGCAGCCAGAAAGCGCTGTAAAGCGCTCTTTTCTCGAGAAAAGCAACACTCTGGGAAACCTCTGTAACTTTGCTTGCAGCAGCACCTTGGTGTGTTTTCTGTGTTCTCCAAGTGAAAATAAGCCTGTCGGGAGCCCGTGGTAGCTCCAGCTGCTTTGGAACACATTCTGCCACACTTGCTCTTTCTGCATGTCTCTAGCAGCCAGAAAGCGCTGTAAAGCGCTCTTTTCTCGAGAAAAGCAACACTCTGGGAAACCTCTGTAACTTTGCTTGCAGCAGCACCTTGGTGTGTTTTCTGTGTTCTCCAAGTGAAAATAAGCCTGTCGGGAGCCCGTGGTAGCTCCAGCTGCTTTGGAACACATTCTGCCACACTTGCTCTTTCTGCATGTCTCTAGCAGCCAGAAAGCGCTGTAAAGCGCTCTTTTCTCGAGAAAAGCAACACTCTGGGAAACCTCTGTAACTTTGCTTGCAGCAGCACCTTGGTGTGTTTTCTGTGTTCTCCAAGTGAAAATAAGCCTGTCGGGAGCCCGTGGTAGCTCCAGCTGCTTTGGAACACATTCTGCCACACTTGCTCTTTCTGCATGTCTCTAGCAGCCAGAAAGCGCTGTAAAGCGCTCTTTTCTCGAGAAAAGCAACACTCTGGGAAACCTCTGTAACTTTGCTTGCAGCAGCACCTTGGTGTGTTTTCTGTGTTCTCCAAGTGAAAATAAGCCTGTCGGGAGCCCGTGGTAGCTCCAGCTGCTTTGGAACACATTCTGCCACACTTGCTCTTTCTGCATGTCTCTAGCAGCCAGAAAGCGCTGTAAAGCGCTCTTTTCTCGAGAAAAGCAACACTCTGGGAAACCTCTGTAACTTTGCTTGCAGCAGCACCTTGGTGTGTTTTCTGTGTTCTCCAAGTGAAAATAAGCCTGTCGGAGCCCGTGGTAGCTCCAGCTGCTTTGGAACACATTCTGCCACACTTGCTCTTTCTGCATGTCTCTAGCAGCCAGAAAGCGCTGTAAAGCGCTCTTTTCTCGAGAAAAGCAACACTCTGGGAAACCTCTGTAACTTTGCTTGCAGCAGCACCTTGGTGTGTTTTCTGTGTTCTCCAAGTGAAAATAAGCCTGTCCGGAGCCCGTGGTAGCTCCAGCTGCTTTGGAACACATTCTGCCACACTTGCTCTTTCTGCATGTCTCTAGCAGCCAGAAAGCGCTGTAAAGCGCTCTTTTCTCGAGAAAAGCAACACTCTGGGAAACCTCTGTAACTTTGCTTGCAGCAGCACCTTGGTGTGTTTTCTGTGTTCTCCAAGTGAAAATAAGCCTGTGCGGAGCCCGTGGTAGCTCCAGCTGCTTTGGAACACATTCTGCCACACTTGCTCTTTCTGCATGTCTCTAGCAGCCAGAAAGCGCTGTAAAGCGCTCTTTTCTCGAGAAAAGCAACACTCTGGGAAACCTCTGTAACTTTGCTTGCAGCAGCACCTTGGTGTGTTTTCTGTGTTCTCCAAGTGAAAATAAGCCTGTCGGGAGCCCGTGGTAGCTCCAGCTGCTTTGGAACACATTCTGCCACACTTGCTCTTTCTGCATGTCTCTAGCAGCCAGAAAGCGCTGTAAAGCGCTCTTTTCTCGAGAAAAGCAACACTCTGGGAAACCTCTGTAACTTTGCTTGCAGCAGCACCTTGGTGTGTTTTCTGTGTTCTCCAAGTGAAAATAAGCCTGTCCGGGAGCCCGTGGTAGCTCCAGCTGCTTTGGAACACATTCTGCCACACTTGCTCTTTCTGCATGTCTCTAGCAGCCAGAAAGCGCTGTAAAGCGCTCTTTTCTCGAGAAAAGCAACACTCTGGGAAACCTCTGTAACTTTGCTTGCAGCAGCACCTTGGTGTGTTTTCTGTGTTCTCCAAGTGAAAATAAGCCTGTCCGGAGCCCGTGGTAGCTCCAGCTGCTTTGGAACACATTCTGCCACACTTGCTCTTTCTGCATGTCTCTAGCAGCCAGAAAGCGCTGTAAAGCGCTCTTTTCTCGAGAAAAGCAACACTCTGGGAAACCTCTGTAACTTTGCTTGCAGCAGCACCTTGGTGTGTTTTCTGTGTTCTCCAAGTGAAAATAAGCCTGTCCGGAGCCCGTGGTAGCTCCAGCTGCTTTGGAACACATTCTGCCACACTTGCTCTTTCTGCATGTCTCTAGCAGCCAGAAAGCGCTGTAAAGCGCTCTTTTCTCGAGAAAAGCAACACTCTGGGAAACCTCTGTAACTTTGCTTGCAGCAGCACCTTGGTGTGTTTTCTGTGTTCTCCAAGTGAAAATAAGCCTGTGCGGAGCCCGTGGTAGCTCCAGCTGCTTTGGAACACATTCTGCCACACTTGCTCTTTCTGCATGTCTCTAGCAGCCAGAAAGCGCTGTAAAGCGCTCTTTTCTCGAGAAAAGCAACACTCTGGGAAACCTCTGTAACTTTGCTTGCAGCAGCACCTTGGTGTGTTTTCTGTGTTCTCCAAGTGAAAATAAGCCTGTCCGGAGCCCGTGGTAGCTCCAGCTGCTTTGGAACACATTCTGCCACACTTGCTCTTTCTGCATGTCTCTAGCAGCCAGAAAGCGCTGTAAAGCGCTCTTTTCTCGAGAAAAGCAACACTCTGGGAAACCTCTGTAACTTTGCTTGCAGCAGCACCTTGGTGTGTTTTCTGTGTTCTCCAAGTGAAAATAAGCCTGTCCGGAGCCCGTGGTAGCTCCAGCTGCTTTGGAACACATTCTGCCACACTTGCTCTTTCTGCATGTCTCTAGCAGCCAGAAAGCGCTGTAAAGCGCTCTTTTCTCGAGAAAAGCAACACTCTGGGAAACCTCTGTAACTTTGCTTGCAGCAGCACCTTGGTGTGTTTTCTGTGTTCTCCAAGTGAAAATAAGCCTGTCCGGAGCCCGTGGTAGCTCCAGCTGCTTTGGAACACATTCTGCCACACTTGCTCTTTCTGCATGTCTCTAGCAGCCAGAAAGCGCTGTAAAGCGCTCTTTTCTCGAGAAAAGCAACACTCTGGGAAACCTCTGTAACTTTGCTTGCAGCAGCACCTTGGTGTGTTTTCTGTGTTCTCCAAGTGAAAATAAGCCTGTCCGGAGCCCGTGGTAGCTCCAGCTGCTTTGGAACACATTCTGCCACACTTGCTCTTTCTGCATGTCTCTAGCAGCCAGAAAGCGCTGTAAAGCGCTCTTTTCTCGAGAAAAGCAACACTCTGGGAAACCTCTGTAACTTTGCTTGCAGCAGCACCTTGGTGTGTTTTCTGTGTTCTCCAAGTGAAAATAAGCCTGTCGGAGCCCGTGGTAGCTCCAGCTGCTTTGGAACACATTCTGCCACACTTGCTCTTTCTGCATGTCTCTAGCAGCCAGAAAGCGCTGTAAAGCGCTCTTTTCTCGAGAAAAGCAACACTCTGGGAAACCTCTGTAACTTTGCTTGCAGCAGCACCTTGGTGTGTTTTCTGTGTTCTCCAAGTGAAAATAAGCCTGTCCGGAGCCCGTGGTAGCTCCAGCTGCTTTGGAACACATTCTGCCACACTTGCTCTTTCTGCATGTCTCTAGCAGCCAGAAAGCGCTGTAAAGCGCTCTTTTCTCGAGAAAAGCAACACTCTGGGAAACCTCTGTAACTTTGCTTGCAGCAGCACCTTGGTGTGTTTTCTGTGTTCTCCAAGTGAAAATAAGCCTGTCCGGAGCCCGTGGTAGCTCCAGCTGCTTTGGAACACATTCTGCCACACTTGCTCTTTCTGCATGTCTCTAGCAGCCAGAAAGCGCTGTAAAGCGCTCTTTTCTCGAGAAAAGCAACACTCTGGGAAACCTCTGTAACTTTGCTTGCAGCAGCACCTTGGTGTGTTTTCTGTGTTCTCCAAGTGAAAATAAGCCTGTCCGGAGCCCGTGGTAGCTCCAGCTGCTTTGGAACACATTCTGCCACACTTGCTCTTTCTGCATGTCTCTAGCAGCCAGAAAGCGCTGTAAAGCGCTCTTTTCTCGAGAAAAGCAACACTCTGGGAAACCTCTGTAACTTTGCTTGCAGCAGCACCTTGGTGTGTTTTCTGTGTTCTCCAAGTGAAAATAAGCCTGTCGGGAGCCCGTGGTAGCTCCAGCTGCTTTGGAACACATTCTGCCACACTTGCTCTTTCTGCATGTCTCTAGCAGCCAGAAAGCGCTGTAAAGCGCTCTTTTCTCGAGAAAAGCAACACTCTGGGAAACCTCTGTAACTTTGCTTGCAGCAGCACCTTGGTGTGTTTTCTGTGTTCTCCAAGTGAAAATAAGCCTGTCGGGAGCCCGTGGTAGCTCCAGCTGCTTTGGAACACATTCTGCCACACTTGCTCTTTCTGCATGTCTCTAGCAGCCAGAAAGCGCTGTAAAGCGCTCTTTTCTCGAGAAAAGCAACACTCTGGGAAACCTCTGTAACTTTGCTTGCAGCAGCACCTTGGTGTGTTTTCTGTGTTCTCCAAGTGAAAATAAGCCTGTCGGGAGCCCGTGGTAGCTCCAGCTGCTTTGGAACACATTCTGCCACACTTGCTCTTTCTGCATGTCTCTAGCAGCCAGAAAGCGCTGTAAAGCGCTCTTTTCTCGAGAAAAGCAACACTCTGGGAAACCTCTGTAACTTTGCTTGCAGCAGCACCTTGGTGTGTTTTCTGTGTTCTCCAAGTGAAAATAAGCCTGTGGGGAGCCCGTGGTAGCTCCAGCTGCTTTGGAACACATTCTGCCACACTTGCTCTTTCTGCATGTCTCTAGCAGCCAGAAAGCGCTGTAAAGCGCTCTTTTCTCGAGAAAAGCAACACTCTGGGAAACCTCTGTAACTTTGCTTGCAGCAGCACCTTGGTGTGTTTTCTGTGTTCTCCAAGTGAAAATAAGCCTGTCCGGAGCCCGTGGTAGCTCCAGCTGCTTTGGAACACATTCTGCCACACTTGCTCTTTCTGCATGTCTCTAGCAGCCAGAAAGCGCTGTAAAGCGCTCTTTTCTCGAGAAAAGCAACACTCTGGGAAACCTCTGTAACTTTGCTTGCAGCAGCACCTTGGTGTGTTTTCTGTGTTCTCCAAGTGAAAATAAGCCTGTGGGGAGCCCGTGGTAGCTCCAGCTGCTTTGGAACACATTCTGCCACACTTGCTCTTTCTGCATGTCTCTAGCAGCCAGAAAGCGCTGTAAAGCGCTCTTTTCTCGAGAAAAGCAACACTCTGGGAAACCTCTGTAACTTTGCTTGCAGCAGCACCTTGGTGTGTTTTCTGTGTTCTCCAAGTGAAAATAAGCCTGTCCGGAGCCCGTGGTAGCTCCAGCTGCTTTGGAACACATTCTGCCACACTTGCTCTTTCTGCATGTCTCTAGCAGCCAGAAAGCGCTGTAAAGCGCTCTTTTCTCGAGAAAAGCAACACTCTGGGAAACCTCTGTAACTTTGCTTGCAGCAGCACCTTGGTGTGTTTTCTGTGTTCTCCAAGTGAAAATAAGCCTGTCCGGAGCCCGTGGTAGCTCCAGCTGCTTTGGAACACATTCTGCCACACTTGCTCTTTCTGCATGTCTCTAGCAGCCAGAAAGCGCTGTAAAGCGCTCTTTTCTCGAGAAAAGCAACACTCTGGGAAACCTCTGTAACTTTGCTTGCAGCAGCACCTTGGTGTGTTTTCTGTGTTCTCCAAGTGAAAATAAGCCTGTCCGGAGCCCGTGGTAGCTCCAGCTGCTTTGGAACACATTCTGCCACACTTGCTCTTTCTGCATGTCTCTAGCAGCCAGAAAGCGCTGTAAAGCGCTCTTTTCTCGAGAAAAGCAACACTCTGGGAAACCTCTGTAACTTTGCTTGCAGCAGCACCTTGGTGTGTTTTCTGTGTTCTCCAAGTGAAAATAAGCCTGTGGGGAGCCCGTGGTAGCTCCAGCTGCTTTGGAACACATTCTGCCACACTTGCTCTTTCTGCATGTCTCTAGCAGCCAGAAAGCGCTGTAAAGCGCTCTTTTCTCGAGAAAAGCAACACTCTGGGAAACCTCTGTAACTTTGCTTGCAGCAGCACCTTGGTGTGTTTTCTGTGTTCTCCAAGTGAAAATAAGCCTGTCCGGAGCCCGTGGTAGCTCCAGCTGCTTTGGAACACATTCTGCCACACTTGCTCTTTCTGCATGTCTCTAGCAGCCAGAAAGCGCTGTAAAGCGCTCTTTTCTCGAGAAAAGCAACACTCTGGGAAACCTCTGTAACTTTGCTTGCAGCAGCACCTTGGTGTGTTTTCTGTGTTCTCCAAGTGAAAATAAGCCTGTCCGGAGCCCGTGGTAGCTCCAGCTGCTTTGGAACACATTCTGCCACACTTGCTCTTTCTGCATGTCTCTAGCAGCCAGAAAGCGCTGTAAAGCGCTCTTTTCTCGAGAAAAGCAACACTCTGGGAAACCTCTGTAACTTTGCTTGCAGCAGCACCTTGGTGTGTTTTCTGTGTTCTCCAAGTGAAAATAAGCCTGTGGGGAGCCCGTGGTAGCTCCAGCTGCTTTGGAACACATTCTGCCACACTTGCTCTTTCTGCATGTCTCTAGCAGCCAGAAAGCGCTGTAAAGCGCTCTTTTCTCGAGAAAAGCAACACTCTGGGAAACCTCTGTAACTTTGCTTGCAGCAGCACCTTGGTGTGTTTTCTGTGTTCTCCAAGTGAAAAGAAGCCTGTGGGGAGCCCGTGGTAGCTCCAGCTGCTTTGGAACACATTCTGCCACACTTGCTCTTTCTGCATGTCTCTAGCAGCCAGAATGCGCTGTAAAGCGCTCTTTTCTCGAGAAAAGCAACACTCTGGGAAACCTCTGTAACTTTGCTTGCAGCAGCACCTTGGTGTGTTTTCTGTGTTCTCCAAGTGAAAATAAGCCTGTGGGGAGCCCGTGGTAGCTCCAGCTGCTTTGGAACACATTCTGCCACACTTGCTCTTTCTGCATGTCTCTAGCAGCCAGAAAGCGCTGTAAAGCGCTCTTTTCTCGAGAAAAGCAACACTCTGGGAAACCTCTGTAACTTTGCTTGCAGCAGCACCTTGGTGTGTTTTCTGTGTTCTCCAAGTGAAAATAAGCCTGTGGGGAGCCCGTGGTAGCTCCAGCTGCTTTGGAACACATTCTGCCACACTTGCTCTTTCTGCATGTCTCTAGCAGCCAGAAAGCGCTGTAAAGCGCTCTTTTCTCGAGAAAAGCAACACTCTGGGAAACCTCTGTAACTTTGCTTGCAGCAGCACCTTGGTGTGTTTTCTGTGGTCTCCAAGTGAAAATAAGCCTGTCCGGAGCCCGTGGTAGCTCCAGCTGCTTTGGAACCATTCTGCCACACTTGCTCTTTCTGCATGTCTCTAGCAGCCAGAAAGCGCTGTAAAGCGCTCTTTTCTCGAGAAAAGCAACACTCTGGGAAACCTCTGTAACTTTGCTTGCAGCAGCACCTTGGTGTGTTTTCTGTGTCTCCAAGTGAAAATAAGCCTGTGGGGAGCCCGTGGTAGCTCCAGCTGCTTTGGAACACATTCTGCCACACTTGCTCTTTCTGCATGTCTCTAGCAGCCAGAAAGCGCTGTAAAGCGCTCTTTTCTCGAGAAAAGCAACACTCTGGGAAACCTCTGTAACTTTGCTTGCAGCAGCACCTTGGTGTGTTTTCTGTGTTCTCCAAGTGAAAATAAGCCTGTGGGGAGCCCGTGGTAGCTCCAGCTGCTTTGGAACACATTCTGCCACACTTGCTCTTTCTGCATGTCTCTAGCAGCCAGAAAGCGCTGTAAAGCGCTCTTTTCTCGAGAAAAGCAACACTCTGGGAAACCTCTGTAACTTTGCTTGCAGCAGCACCTTGGTGTGTTTTCTGTGTTCTCCAAGTGAAAATAAGCCTGTCCGGAGCCCGTGGTAGCTCCAGCTGCTTTGGAACACATTCTGCCACACTTGCTCTTTCTGCATGTCTCTAGCAGCCAGAAAGCGCTGTAAAGCGCTCTTTTCTCGAGAAAAGCAACACTCTGGGAAACCTCTGTAACTTTGCTTGCAGCAGCACCTTGGTGTGTTTTCTGTGTTCTCCAAGTGAAAATAAGCCTGTGGGGAGCCCGTGGTAGCTCCAGCTGCTTTGGAACACATTCTGCCACACTTGCTCTTTCTGCATGTCTCTAGCAGCCAGAAAGCGCTGTAAAGCGCTCTTTTCTCGAGAAAAGCAACACTCTGGGAAACCTCTGTAACTTTGCTTGCAGCAGCACCTTGGTGTGTTTTCTGTGTTCTCCAAGTGAAAATAAGCCTGTGGGGAGCCCGTGGTAGCTCCAGCTGCTTTGGAACACATTCTGCCACACTTGCTCTTTCTGCATGTCTCTAGCAGCCAGAAAGCGCTGTAAAGCGCTCTTTTCTCGAGAAAAGCAACACTCTGGGAAACCTCTGTAACTTTGCTTGCAGCAGCACCTTGGTGTGTTTTCTGTGTTCTCCAAGTGAAAATAAGCCTGTCCGGAGCCCGTGGTAGCTCCAGCTGCTTTGGAACACATTCTGCCACACTTGCTCTTTCTGCATGTCTCTAGCAGCCAGAAAGCGCTGTAAAGCGCTCTTTTCTCGAGAAAAGCAACACTCTGGGAAACCTCTGTAACTTTGTTTGCAGCAGCACCTTGGTGTGTTTTCTGTGTTCTCCAAGTGAAAATAAGCCTGTGGGGAGCCCGTGGTAGCTCCAGCTGCTTTGGAACACATTCTGCCACACTTGCTCTTTCTGCATGTCTCTAGCAGCCAGAAAGCACTGTAAAGCGCTCTTTTCTCGAGAAAAGCAACACTCTGGGAAACCTCTGTAACTTTGCTTGCAGCAGCACCTTGGTGTGTTTTCTGTGTTCTCCAAGTGAAAATAAGCCTGTCCGGAGCCCGTGGTAGCTCCAGCTGCTTTGGAACACATTCTGCCACACTTGCTCTTTCTGCATGTCTCTAGCAGCCAGAAAGCGCTGTAAAGCGCTCTTTTCTCGAGAAAAGCAACACTCTGGGAAACCTCTGTAACTTTGCTTGCAGCAGCACCTTGGTGTGTTTTCTGTGTTCTCCAAGTGAAAATAAGCCTGTCCGGAGCCCGTGGTAGCTCCAGCTGCTTTGGAACACATTCTGCCACACTTGCTCTTTCTGCATGTCTCTAGCAGCCAGAAAGCGCTGTAAAGCGCTCTTTTCTCGAGAAAAGCAACACTCTGGGAAACCTCTGTAACTTTGCTTGCAGCAGCACCTTGGTGTGTTTTCTGTGTTCTCCAAGTGAAAATAAGCCTGTGGGGAGCCCGTGGTAGCTCCAGCTGCTTTGGAACACATTCTGCCACACTTGCTCTTTCTGCATGTCTCTAGCAGCCAGAAAGCGCTGTAAAGCGCTCTTTTCTCGAGAAAAGCAACACTCTGGGAAACCTCTGTAACTTTGCTTGCAGCAGCACCTTGGTGTGTTTTCTGTGTTCTCCAAGTGAAAATAAGCCTGTGGGGAGCCCGTGGTAGCTCCAGCTGCTTTGGAACACATTCTGCCACACTTGCTCTTTCTGCATGTCTCTAGCAGCCAGAAAGCGCTGTAAAGCGCTCTTTTCTCGAGAAAAGCAACACTCTGGGAAACCTCTGTAACTTTGCTTGCAGCAGCACCTTGGTGTGTTTTCTGTGTTCTCCAAGTGAAAATAAGCCTGTCCGGAGCCCGTGGTAGCTCCAGCTGCTTTGGAACACATTCTGCCACACTTGCTCTTTCTGCATGTCTCTAGCAGCCAGAATGCGCTGTAAAGCGCTCTTTTCTCGAGAAAAGCAACACTCTGGGAAACCTCTGTAACTTTGCTTGCAGCAGCACCTTGGTGTGTTTTCTGTGTTCTCCAAGTGAAAATAAGCCTGTCCGGAGCCCGTGGTAGCTCCAGCTGCTTTGGAACACATTCTGCCACACTTGCTCTTTCTGCATGTCTCTAGCAGCCAGAAAGCGCTGTAAAGCGCTCTTTTCTCGAGAAAAGCAACACTCTGGGAAACCTCTGTAACTTTGCTTGCAGCAGCACCTTGGTGTGTTTTCTGTGTTCTCCAAGTGAAAATAAGCCTGTGGGGAGCCCGTGGTAGCTCCAGCTGCTTTGGAACACATTCTGCCACACTTGCTCTTTCTGCATGTCTCTAGCAGCCAGAAAGCGCTGTAAAGCGCTCTTTTCTCGAGAAAAGCAACACTCTGGGAAACCTCTGTAACTTTGCTTGCAGCAGCACCTTGGTGTGTTTTCTGTGTTCTCCAAGTGAAAATAAGCCTGTCGGGAGCCCGTGGTAGCTCCAGCTGCTTTGGAACACATTCTGCCACACTTGCTCTTTCTGCATGTCTCTAGCAGCCAGAAAGCGCTGTAAAGCGCTCTTTTCTCGAGAAAAGCAACACTCTGGGAAACCTCTGTAACTTTGCTTGCAGCAGCACCTTGGTGTGTTTTCTGTGTTCTCCAAGTGAAAATAAGCCTGTGGGGAGCCCGTGGTAGCTCCAGCTGCTTTGGAACACATTCTGCCACACTTGCTCTTTCTGCATGTCTCTAGCAGCCAGAAAGCGCTGTAAAGCGCTCTTTTCTCGAGAAAAGCAACACTCTGGGAAACCTCTGTAACTTTGCTTGCAGCAGCACCTTGGTGTGTTTTCTGTGTTCTCCAAGTGAAAATAAGCCTGTCGGGAGCCCGTGGTAGCTCCAGCTGCTTTGGAACACATTCTGCCACACTTGCTCTTTCTGCATGTCTCTAGCAGCCAGAAAGCGCTGTAAAGCGCTCTTTTCTCGAGAAAAGCAACACTCTGGGAAACCTCTGTAACTTTGCTTGCAGCAGCACCTTGGTGTGTTTTCTGTGTTCTCCAAGTGAAAATAAGCCTGTCGGGAGCCCGTGGTAGCTCCAGCTGCTTTGGAACACATTCTGCCACACTTGCTCTTTCTGCATGTCTCTAGCAGCCAGAAAGCGCTGTAAAGCGCTCTTTTCTCGAGAAAAGCAACACTCTGGGAAACCTCTGTAACTTTGCTTGCAGCAGCACCTTGGTGTGTTTTCTGTGTTCTCCAAGTGAAAATAAGCCTGTGCGGAGCCCGTGGTAGCTCCAGCTGCTTTGGAACACATTCTGCCACACTTGCTCTTTCTGCATGTCTCTAGCAGCCAGAAAGCGCTGTAAAGCGCTCTTTTCTCGAGAAAAGCAACACTCTGGGAAACCTCTGTAACTTTGCTTGCAGCAGCACCTTGGTGTGTTTTCTGTGTTCTCCAAGTGAAAATAAGCCTGTCGGGAGCCCGTGGTAGCTCCAGCTGCTTTGGAACACATTCTGCCACACTTGCTCTTTCTGCATGTCTCTAGCAGCCAGAAAGCGCTGTAAAGCGCTCTTTTCTCGAGAAAAGCAACACTCTGGGAAACCTCTGTAACTTTGTTTGCAGCAGCACCTTGGTGTGTTTTCTGTGTTCTCCAAGTGAAAATAAGCCTGTCGGGAGCCCGTGGTAGCTCCAGCTGCTTTGGAACACATTCTGCCACACTTGCTCTTTCTGCATGTCTCTAGCAGCCAGAAAGCGCTGTAAAGCGCTCTTTTCTCGAGAAAAGCAACACTCTGGGAAACCTCTGTAACTTTGCTTGCAGCAGCACCTTGGTGTGTTTTCTGTGTTCTCCAAGTGAAAATAAGCCTGTCGGGAGCCCGTGGTAGCTCCAGCTGCTTTGGAACACATTCTGCCACACTTGCTCTTTCTGCATGTCTCTAGCAGCCAGAAAGCGCTGTAAAGCGCTCTTTTCTCGAGAAAAGCAACACTCTGGGAAACCTCTGTAACTTTGCTTGCAGCAGCACCTTGGTGTGTTTTCTGTGTTCTCCAAGTGAAAATAAGCCTGTGGGGAGCCCGTGGTAGCTCCAGCTGCTTTGGAACACATTCTGCCACACTTGCTCTTTCTGCATGTCTCTAGCAGCCAGAAAGCGCTGTAAAGCGCTCTTTTCTCGAGAAAAGCAACACTCTGGGAAACCTCTGTAACTTTGCTTGCAGCAGCACCTTGGTGTGTTTTCTGTGTTCTCCAAGTGAAAATAAGCCTGTCGGGAGCCCGTGGTAGCTCCAGCTGCTTTGGAACACATTCTGCCACACTTGCTCTTTCTGCATGTCTCTAGCAGCCAGAAAGCGCTGTAAAGCGCTCTTTTCTCGAGAAAAGCAACACTCTGGGAAACCTCTGTAACTTTGCTTGCAGCAGCACCTTGGTGTGTTTTCTGTGTTCTCCAAGTGAAAATAAGCCTGTGGGGAGCCCGTGGTAGCTCCAGCTGCTTTGGAACACATTCTGCCACACTTGCTCTTTCTGCATGTCTCTAGCAGCCAGAAAGCGCTGTAAAGCGCTCTTTTCTCGAGAAAAGCAACACTCTGGGAAACCTCTGTAACTTTGCTTGCAGCAGCACCTTGGTGTGTTTTCTGTGTTCTCCAAGTGAAAATAAGCCTGTCCGGAGCCCGTGGTAGCTCCAGCTGCTTTGGAACACATTCTGCCACACTTGCTCTTTCTGCATGTCTCTAGCAGCCAGAAAGCGCTGTAAAGCGCTCTTTTCTCGAGAAAAGCAACACTCTGGGAAACCTCTGTAACTTTGCTTGCAGCAGCACCTTGGTGTGTTTTCTGTGTTCTCCAAGTGAAAATAAGCCTGTCGGGAGCCCGTGGTAGCTCCAGCTGCTTTGGAACACATTCTGCCACACTTGCTCTTTCTGCATGTCTCTAGCAGCCAGAAAGCGCTGTAAAGCGCTCTTTTCTCGAGAAAAGCAACACTCTGGGAAACCTCTGTAACTTTGCTTGCAGCAGCACCTTGGTGTGTTTTCTGTGTTCTCCAAGTGAAAATAAGCCTGTCGGGAGCCCGTGGTAGCTCCAGCTGCTTTGGAACACATTCTGCCACACTTGCTCTTTCTGCATGTCTCTAGCAGCCAGAAAGCGCTGTAAAGCGCTCTTTTCTCGAGAAAAGCAACACTCTGGGAAACCTCTGTAACTTTGCTTGCAGCAGCACCTTGGTGTGTTTTCTGTGTTCTCCAAGTGAAAATAAGCCTGTCGGGAGCCCGTGGTAGCTCCAGCTGCTTTGGAACACATTCTGCCACACTTGCTCTTTCTGCATGTCTCTAGCAGCCAGAAAGCGCTGTAAAGCGCTCTTTTCTCGAGAAAAGCAACACTCTGGGAAACCTCTGTAACTTTGCTTGCAGCAGCACCTTGGTGTGTTTTCTGTGTTCTCCAAGTGAAAATAAGCCTGTCCGGAGCCCGTGGTAGCTCCAGCTGCTTTGGAACACATTCTGCCACACTTGCTCTTTCTGCATGTCTCTAGCAGCCAGAAAGCGCTGTAAAGCGCTCTTTTCTCGAGAAAAGCAACACTCTGGGAAACCTCTGTAACTTTGCTTGCAGCAGCACCTTGGTGTGTTTTCTGTGTTCTCCAAGTGAAAATAAGCCTGTGGGGAGCCCGTGGTAGCTCCAGCTGCTTTGGAACACATTCTGCCACACTTGCTCTTTCTGCATGTCTCTAGCAGCCAGAAAGCGCTGTAAAGCGCTCTTTTCTCGAGAAAAGCAACACTCTGGGAAACCTCTGTAACTTTGCTTGCAGCAGCACCTTGGTGTGTTTTCTGTGTTCTCCAAGTGAAAATAAGCCTGTCCGGAGCCCGTGGTAGCTCCAGCTGCTTTGGAACACATTCTGCCACACTTGCTCTTTCTGCATGTCTCTAGCAGCCAGAAAGCGCTGTAAAGCGCTCTTTTCTCGAGAAAAGCAACACTCTGGGAAACCTCTGTAACTTTGCTTGCAGCAGCACCTTGGTGTGTTTTCTGTGTTCTCCAAGTGAAAATAAGCCTGTCGGGAGCCCGTGGTAGCTCCAGCTGCTTTGGAACACATTCTGCCACACTTGCTCTTTCTGCATGTCTCTAGCAGCCAGAAAGCGCTGTAAAGCGCTCTTTTCTCGAGAAAAGCAACACTCTGGGAAACCTCTGTAACTTTGCTTGCAGCAGCACCTTGGTGTGTTTTCTGTGTTCTCCAAGTGAAAATAAGCCTGTCCGGAGCCCGTGGTAGCTCCAGCTGCTTTGGAACACATTCTGCCACACTTGCTCTTTCTGCATGTCTCTAGCAGCCAGAAAGCGCTGTAAAGCGCTCTTTTCTCGAGAAAAGCAACACTCTGGGAAACCTCTGTAACTTTGCTTGCAGCAGCACCTTGGTGTGTTTTCTGTGTTCTCCAAGTGAAAATAAGCCTGTCCGGAGCCCGTGGTAGCTCCAGCTGCTTTGGAACACATTCTGCCACACTTGCTCTTTCTGCATGTCTCTAGCAGCCAGAAAGCGCTGTAAAGCGCTCTTTTCTCGAGAAAAGCAACACTCTGGGAAACCTCTGTAACTTTGCTTGCAGCAGCACCTTGGTGTGTTTTCTGTGTTCTCCAAGTGAAAATAAGCCTGTGGGGAGCCCGTGGTAGCTCCAGCTGCTTTGGAACACATTCTGCCACACTTGCTCTTTCTGCATGTCTCTAGCAGCCAGAAAGCGCTGTAAAGCGCTCTTTTCTCGAGAAAAGCAACACTCTGGGAAACCTCTGTAACTTTGCTTGCAGCAGCACCTTGGTGTGTTTTCTGTGTTCTCCAAGTGAAAATAAGCCTGTGGGGAGCCCGTGGTAGCTCCAGCTGCTTTGGAACACATTCTGCCACACTTGCTCTTTCTGCATGTCTCTAGCAGCCAGAAAGCGCTGTAAAGCGCTCTTTTCTCGAGAAAAGCAACACTCTGGGAAACCTCTGTAACTTTGCTTGCAGCAGCACCTTGGTGTGTTTTCTGTGTTCTCCAAGTGAAAATAAGCCTGTCGGGAGCCCGTGGTAGCTCCAGCTGCTTTGGAACACATTCTGCCACACTTGCTCTTTCTGCATGTCTCTAGCAGCCAGAAAGCGCTGTAAAGCGCTCTTTTCTCGAGAAAAGCAACACTCTGGGAAACCTCTGTAACTTTGCTTGCAGCAGCACCTTGGTGTGTTTTCTGTGTTCTCCAAGTGAAAATAAGCCTGTCCGGAGCCCGTGGTAGCTCCAGCTGCTTTGGAACACATTCTGCCACACTTGCTCTTTCTGCATGTCTCTAGCAGCCAGAAAGCGCTGTAAAGCGCTCTTTTCTCGAGAAAAGCAACACTCTGGGAAACCTCTGTAACTTTGCTTGCAGCAGCACCTTGGTGTGTTTTCTGTGTTCTCCAAGTGAAAATAAGCCTGTCGGGAGCCCGTGGTAGCTCCAGCTGCTTTGGAACACATTCTGCCACACTTGCTCTTTCTGCATGTCTCTAGCAGCCAGAAAGCGCTGTAAAGCGCTCTTTTCTCGAGAAAAGCAACACTCTGGGAAACCTCTGTAACTTTGCTTGCAGCAGCACCTTGGTGTGTTTTCTGTGTTCTCCAAGTGAAAATAAGCCTGTCCGGAGCCCGTGGTAGCTCCAGCTGCTTTGGAACACATTCTGCCACACTTGCTCTTTCTGCATGTCTCTAGCAGCCAGAAAGCGCTGTAAAGCGCTCTTTTCTCGAGAAAAGCAACACTCTGGGAAACCTCTGTAACTTTGCTTGCAGCAGCACCTTGGTGTGTTTTCTGTGTTCTCCAAGTGAAAATAAGCCTGTCCGGAGCCCGTGGTAGCTCCAGCTGCTTTGGAACACATTCTGCCACACTTGCTCTTTCTGCATGTCTCTAGCAGCCAGAAAGCGCTGTAAAGCGCTCTTTTCTCGAGAAAAGCAACACTCTGGGAAACCTCTGTAACTTTGCTTGCAGCAGCACCTTGGTGTGTTTTCTGTGTTCTCCAAGTGAAAATAAGCCTGTCCGGAGCCCGTGGTAGCTCCAGCTGCTTTGGAACACATTCTGCCACACTTGCTCTTTCTGCATGTCTCTAGCAGCCAGAAAGCGCTGTAAAGCGCTCTTTTCTCGAGAAAAGCAACACTCTGGGAAACCTCTGTAACTTTGCTTGCAGCAGCACCTTGGTGTGTTTTCTGTGTTCTCCAAGTGAAAATAAGCCTGTCCGGAGCCCGTGGTAGCTCCAGCTGCTTTGGAACACATTCTGCCACACTTGCTCTTTCTGCATGTCTCTAGCAGCCAGAAAGCGCTGTAAAGCGCTCTTTTCTCGAGAAAAGCAACACTCTGGGAAACCTCTGTAACTTTGCTTGCAGCAGCACCTTGGTGTGTTTTCTGTGTTCTCCAAGTGAAAATAAGCCTGTCCGGAGCCCGTGGTAGCTCCAGCTGCTTTGGAACACATTCTGCCACACTTGCTCTTTCTGCATGTCTCTAGCAGCCAGAAAGCGCTGTAAAGCGCTCTTTTCTCGAGAAAAGCAACACTCTGGGAAACCTCTGTAACTTTGCTTGCAGCAGCACCTTGGTGTGTTTTCTGTGTTCTCCAAGTGAAAATAAGCCTGTCGGGAGCCCGTGGTAGCTCCAGCTGCTTTGGAACACATTCTGCCACACTTGCTCTTTCTGCATGTCTCTAGCAGCCAGAAAGCGCTGTAAAGCGCTCTTTTCTCGAGAAAAGCAACACTCTGGGAAACCTCTGTAACTTTGCTTGCAGCAGCACCTTGGTGTGTTTTCTGTGTTCTCCAAGTGAAAATAAGCCTGTCCGGAGCCCGTGGTAGCTCCAGCTGCTTTGGAACACATTCTGCCACACTTGCTCTTTCTGCATGTCTCTAGCAGCCAGAAAGCGCTGTAAAGCGCTCTTTTCTCGAGAAAAGCAACACTCTGGGAAACCTCTGTAACTTTGCTTGCAGCAGCACCTTAGTGTGTTTTCTGTGTTCTCCAAGTGAAAATAAGCCTGTCCGGAGCCCGTGGTAGCTCCAGCTGCTTTGGAACACATTCTGCCACACTTGCTCTTTCTGCATGTCTCTAGCAGCCAGAAAGCGCTGTAAAGCGCTCTTTTCTCGAGAAAAGCAACACTCTGGGAAACCTCTGTAACTTTGCTTGCAGCAGCACCTTGGTGTGTTTTCTGTGTTCTCCAAGTGAAAAGAAGCCTGTCCGGAGCCCGTGGTAGCTCCAGCTGCTTTGGAACACATTCTGCCACACTTGCTCTTTCTGCATGTCTCTAGCAGCCAGAAAGCACTGTAAAGCGCTCTTTTCTCGAGAAAAGCAACACTCTGGGAAACCTCTGTAACTTTGCTTGCAGCAGCACCTTGGTGTGTTTTCTGTGTTCTCCAAGTGAAAATAAGCCTGTCCGGAGCCCGTGGTAGCTCCAGCTGCTTTGGAACACATTCTGCCACACTTGCTCTTTCTGCATGTCTCTAGCAGCCAGAAAGCGCTGTAAAGCGCTCTTTTCTCGAGAAAAGCAACACTCTGGGAAACCTCTGTAACTTTGCTTGCAGCAGCACCTTGGTGTGTTTTCTGTGTTCTCCAAGTGAAAATAAGCCTGTGGGGAGCCCGTGGTAGCTCCAGCTGCTTTGGAACACATTCTGCCACACTTGCTCTTTCTGCATGTCTCTAGCAGCCAGAAAGCGCTGTAAAGCGCTCTTTTCTCGAGAAAAGCAACACTCTGGGAAACCTCTGTAACTTTGCTTGCAGCAGCACCTTGGTGTGTTTTCTGTGTTCTCCAAGTGAAAATAAGCCTGTGGGGAGCCCGTGGTAGCTCCAGCTGCTTTGGAACACATTCTGCCACACTTGCTCTTTCTGCATGTCTCTAGCAGCCAGAAAGCGCTGTAAAGCGCTCTTTTCTCGAGAAAAGCAACACTCTGGGAAACCTCTGTAACTTTGCTTGCAGCAGCACCTTGGTGTGTTTTCTGTGTTCTCCAAGTGAAAATAAGCCTGTCCGGAGCCCGTGGTAGCTCCAGCTGCTTTGGAACACATTCTGCCACACTTGCTCTTTCTGCATGTCTCTAGCAGCCAGAAAGCGCTGTAAAGCGCTCTTTTCTCGAGAAAAGCAACACTCTGGGAAACCTCTGTAACTTTGCTTGCAGCAGCACCTTGGTGTGTTTTCTGTGTTCTCCAAGTGAAAATAAGCCTGTCCGGAGCCCGTGGTAGCTCCAGCTGCTTTGGAACACATTCTGCCACACTTGCTCTTTCTGCATGTCTCTAGCAGCCAGAAAGCGCTGTAAAGCGCTCTTTTCTCGAGAAAAGCAACACTCTGGGAAACCTCTGTAACTTTGCTTGCAGCAGCACCTTGGTGTGTTTTCTGTGTTCTCCAAGTGAAAATAAGCCTGTCCGGAGCCCGTGGTAGCTCCAGCTGCTTTGGAACACATTCTGCCACACTTGCTCTTTCTGCATGTCTCTAGCAGCCAGAAAGCGCTGTAAAGCGCTCTTTTCTCGAGAAAAGCAACACTCTGGGAAACCTCTGTAACTTTGCTTGCAGCAGCACCTTGGTGTGTTTTCTGTGTTCTCCAAGTGAAAATAAGCCTGTGGGGAGCCCGTGGTAGCTCCAGCTGCTTTGGAACACATTCTGCCACACTTGCTCTTTCTGCATGTCTCTAGCAGCCAGAAAGCACTGTAAAGCGCTCTTTTCTCGAGAAAAGCAACACTCTGGGAAACCTCTGTAACTTTGCTTGCAGCAGCACCTTGGTGTGTTTTCTGTGTTCTCCAAGTGAAAATAAGCCTGTCCGGAGCCCGTGGTAGCTCCAGCTGCTTTGGAACACATTCTGCCACACTTGCTCTTTCTGCATGTCTCTAGCAGCCAGAAAGCGCTGTAAAGCGCTCTTTTCTCGAGAAAAGCAACACTCTGGGAAACCTCTGTAACTTTGCTTGCAGCAGCACCTTGGTGTGTTTTCTGTGTTCTCCAAGTGAAAATAAGCCTGTCCGGAGCCCGTGGTAGCTCCAGCTGCTTTGGAACACATTCTGCCACACTTGCTCTTTCTGCATGTCTCTAGCAGCCAGAAAGCGCTGTAAAGCGCTCTTTTCTCGAGAAAAGCAACACTCTGGGAAACCTCTGTAACTTTGCTTGCAGCAGCACCTTGGTGTGTTTTCTGTGTTCTCCAAGTGAAAATAAGCCTGTCCGGAGCCCGTGGTAGCTCCAGCTGCTTTGGAACACATTCTGCCACACTTGCTCTTTCTGCATGTCTCTAGCAGCCAGAAAGCGCTGTAAAGCGCTCTTTTCTCGAGAAAAGCAACACTCTGGGAAACCTCTGTAACTTTGCTTGCAGCAGCACCTTGGTGTGTTTTCTGTGTTCTCCAAGTGAAAATAAGCCTGTCCGGAGCCCGTGGTAGCTCCAGCTGCTTTGGAACACATTCTGCCACACTTGCTCTTTCTGCATGTCTCTAGCAGCCAGAAAGCGCTGTAAAGCGCTCTTTTCTCGAGAAAAGCAACACTCTGGGAAACCTCTGTAACTTTGCTTGCAGCAGCACCTTGGTGTGTTTTCTGTGTTCTCCAAGTGAAAATAAGCCTGTGGGGAGCCCGTGGTAGCTCCAGCTGCTTTGGAACACATTCTGCCACACTTGCTCTTTCTGCATGTCTCTAGCAGCCAGAAAGCGCTGTAAAGTGCTCTTTTCTCGAGAAAAGCAACACTCTGGGAAACCTCTGTAACTTTGCTTGCAGCAGCACCTTGGTGTGTTTTCTGTGTTCTCCAAGTGAAAATAAGCCTGTCCGGAGCCCGTGGTAGCTCCAGCTGCTTTGGAACACATTCTGCCACACTTGCTCTTTCTGCATGTCTCTAGCAGCCAGAAAGCGCTGTAAAGCGCTCTTTTCTCGAGAAAAGCAACACTCTGGGAAACCTCTGTAACTTTGCTTGCAGCAGCACCTTGGGTGTGTTTTCTGTGTTCTCCAAGTGAAAATAAGCCTGTCCGGAGCCCGTGGTAGCTCCAGCTGCTTTGGAACACATTCTGCCACACTTGCTCTTTC